>NC_041381.1:574782533-574809154 GCF_002162155.2 Triticum dicoccoides | reverse complement strand
AGAGAGGAAAAGCGCACAAAATGAGTTCAAAAAAGTGGAAGGCAAAAAAGCAAACAAACACTCACAACATTTACACACAAATGTTTAAAGCAAAGGCCCACGGCTCGAGTTCATTACACCCTAAAAAACCCCAGTGGGTGGGTGGACCTGCTACTTAACAAAGTTTTCTACAGTAAGTTTCTCAGGCATCCCCAGCGCTGCGTCGCGACGTCGACGGCTCTCCCCTGCCGGCCTCCGGGTCCAGCGACGCACTAGTGTCCTCTTCGGCCTCCGCATCACCGTAGGCACCCGTCTGCTCCGAGCTCCCCTCCGGGTCGCGAAGAAGCAAGCCATAGTCGTCGCCATCCACGATGCCCCCATCTTCCGTCCGCTCCAGATGGAACTCATCATGGAAGGCGAACTCGACACTGTAGCTGGCCCGGGAGGCGATCCGGCCGGCTTGCTCCTGCAGCAACTGCTCCGAACCAGCGCGCTGGTCCATCAGCGCGTCCAGCTGAAGATCCGGGTGCCAAGACAGCGCGATCCGGAGTGCCATCTCAGCACCGGCCCGGGCGTCAGAAATGCGCCAGTCGCTAAAGCGGTCCGGGCCCATCTCCAACCAGCGCGCCAAGCACAAGAAACTGCACGGATGGACGGAGTCCGGCCACAGGGCCGTCGTCATCGCGGTGCCGGCCCGGGACAGCCACTCCATCTGCGTCCCCAAGACCCGCAGGCGGGTCTCAGCAGCAGCGATGATCTCCGGGAAGGTCCAGGCTGTCAGCGGATCCGTCCCGGACCCGGCAACGCCGGTCGGGTCGCGCTGGTAGGGGATGGCTTCCTCCGCCAGCCGCTGCGTCTCCGGAAAGGCCCCTGTCGCAAAAGAAGAAGCAAGTTAGAAGAATAACAAGGAAGGAAGGACCGGGTCCCGACCCGGCAAACTACGAGAAGCAGCACTTACTGGAGAAGGACTCTTCCAGGTGTTGCGCCTCAAGAAACGTACCACATCGCTCCCGCTCCAAGACGCGGTCACGCTCCCCAAGCGCCTTCTCCAGGTCGGCCGCCTTAGCAAGGGCCGCCTTAAGCTCGGCGTCATTGTCTTCGGCCGCCTTATCGGCCGCCTCATGGCGGCGAGTCTCGTCCTGGCGAGACCCCTCAGCCGCGGTGGCCTGCTTCCGCAGACAATCCACCTCGGCTTGGAGCCGGCCCTTGTCGTCGGCCAGCTGGCCGCGCTGCTGGTCCGCCTCGACCAGGGCCTGCTGCATCTCCACCACCTTGGCGGCCTCCGCCTTAAGAAGCTCCACCTCGGCCTTGAGGCGGCTCTTTTGACCCGCCAGCTGCTCATGCAGCCGGTTGGCCTCGTCAAGAGACCGTCGGGCCGCGGCTGCCTCCGCCCTCGCCTGTGCCGCCTCGACACCAAGACGGCCGGTATCGGCAACAAGCAGGTCATAATGATGACCAGCCTGGAGCAGCCGGGTCCGCCAAGACTGCACCTCGGCTGCAGGATAGAAGAATTCAGCAGAAGGAAAAGAAGACAAGACTGAAGATTTGGCACAACTGTTACAAAGTTGGCCTGAATCTCGGGGGCTACACCTAGTGGGTGCGCTAGCACGCCCCCACTAGAAAAGAGCGCAAAAGTACCTGCGGTGACACGAAGCTCATCCTCCTTGGCAGCAAGTTGCTCCTTGAGCTCCCGATGCTTGCCTAGGAGCCGGTTGAAGGCGGCAACCCGGAAGGCGTCAAGATGCTGAAAGCAGACCAAAGTTAGAAAAAGGCCGACGCTCTTAAGGTTCGACCCAACTACTACATAGTTGGCTCGGACCTCGGGGGCTACACCCAGTGGGAGAGCTGGCGTGCCCCCACAAAGAAGAAATCACAAGAAAACAGAAGAAAGAAAACTTACCAAGACGGCGCGCTCCAAGTCGCGTGTCCGCTCCACCTTGGCCTGGGTGAAGGCCTCAAGCCGCTCCGTCCGGCCTCACAGACTGTGGCTGATGGTGTCCAGCGCTGCCTCCTCCTGGGTCTGAGGCCCGAAGACGGTCGCACCCCCACTCCGCGATGGCTGCCGCACGGCAGCTCGGCGCCCTCCCGGACGGAGCGCCAAGGTGTGCCCCCCGCTGACCGCTTGCGACGCGGAAAGCACCTCCTCCGACGCTCCTCCCGGTGTCGTCAGCGGCCCGGACGCCGGGACGCCCTGCGTCGCCACCTCAGGCACCACCGCCCGCGGTGCCTCCTCCATATCCGACGGCGCCTCCGGCGCCGCCGCCCGCGGCGCCTCCTCCAGGACAACACCGCCTCCGCTACCATCAGTCCCCGCGCGCTCGACCACGTCGGCTCGCGGCGGGGTATCAGCCCCCACCTCCACGACCTCCCGGTAGAGGACCACCACCTCAGCCCGGCCTCCACGGCCGCGCTCCCTCACCGTCGACGGCTCAAAGACCGTCGCCACCACCATCGTGCCCTCTGGCATCTCGTGCCAGGCCGGCTCCGCGCCGGCTCACGCCCATGCCACCGTCGTGTCGGTCCAAGCCTGGACCGCCGCCGCCTCCAGCTCCACCTCGGCCCGGTTCCTGTCCCGCCAGGCCAAGGCCTCGGCGTCGTCCGGGTCCAGGCCGAGGTCTGAGTCGCCCCATCCCTCCTCCTAGCCCAAGCCGGCGAGGTCAGACCGGCTCCTGCGGAACGCAGCCCCCTCAACGGCCGCGGCCTCCGCCACCGCCCTCACCAGCGCGATTGGCGACCTAAACAAGAAGGAAGAATAAGCAAGTAAGAAACAAGACTGGCTCAAGAAATCATGGCACAAGCAGGAAATAAGGCTTACCCCATCAATACCGGGACCGGGGTCGGCTTCTCGCGCCTCTTCTTGGCCGGCCTCCCAGGCTTGGCCGGGTCCGCCGTGTGATTCGGGGCCCGGGGTCGCGGCGCGACGCTATCTTTCCCATTTGGGCGGCTCGGCGCCGCCCCGTGCGAGGATCCGGCTCCGCCCGCCTCGCCGCCTCCCCCGCCCAACACCGCTACACCAACAATCAACATCTACGTCACCTGTGCCGCGACACGACCAACTATTCAAGACAAATGAAGAAGCAAAAGAATCAAGACTTACCTGCACGACACCCAGCGCCGGCGTCAGACTCGGCCACCTCCTCGCCGCCGTGAGCCGCGGGCTCCTCTGGTGCCACCGGTGCCACCTGTGACCGAGCCCAGGCGTAAGGATGCCGGCTCGCGTTCAGAAGTATCTCCCGTGACGCGTCGGGACGAATGAGAAGATGCGCAGTAGAAAAATAAGAAGACCAGACGCTCACCTGCGGCGCCGTGTTCGCCTGGCTGTACGGCGCCTTGCCGAATCGCCAGTCATCTCCAAGGTTGGCCTTGGAGATGTCGTTCACACCACGCGCAACCTGCTCTGCAGACAGTCGCGTCGACCCCATCCGGTTGTGGTCCTGAAGCCCGATCATCTCGCCGATGAGGCAGGAGCGCCTCTAAAGCGGGAGAACCCAGCGGGTGATGAACGCGAGAAGGAGGTCGGTGCCGGTGAGCCCCTCCTGCGTCCTCATCACTGTGACCCGCTCGCAGAGGTTGACGATTTCCTGCGACGGGCGACGGAGCGAGTAGCCCCAGTTCATTTTTTCCCGCGGCGGCGCGACAGCGAAGGGAGGAAGATTAATGTGGTCCGCGCCATGGTTGCGGATGTAGAAGAAGGAGTTCTACCATTTCTTGGCAGAATCCTCGAGTGGGATCTGGGGGAAGTCCGCCCCCGACCGTTTCGAGATGACGGTGGCCCCGCAGTCGGCGAACTCCCCGGCCGACGGGCCTTGCTGCTTCAAGGAGAAGAAGCGCGCCCAGAGATTGATGGTCGGCTCGACCCCAGGTACCCCTCGCACAGGGTCACGAAGCCGGAGAGCTGGACGATGGCGCCGGCGCCAAGATGGTGCGGTTGGAGCCCGAAGAACTCCAAAAACACGCGGAAGAAGGTGCTCGCCGGCAGCCCGAAGCCACGCTCGAAATGCATGAGGAAGACGACGCGCTCCTGCCCCTCGGGCCGGGGCCTCTGCTCGCCGTGCGGCAGACGGACACCAATGTCCGTCTCCCGTGGCAGGCGCCGCGAAGACCGAAGGTAGGGGATGTCGTCGGTGGTGACGGTCGAGCCCATCCAGGAGCCCGACGGCAGCGACATCGCCGGAAGAAAAACAGAGAAGAAGGACAACGGAGAGATCTCTGCTCGGGGCCGCGGGTGCAGCTATGCGTCGGTGGCAAAGAGCAGAGCAGGAGTAGGGGGACATGAGGGCGCGAGCGAGAATAATGTCTGCCGCCCCCTTGCCCCCTCAATTTATAACCCCCGGTTCAAACAAGGGGGAGTGGGATCGTTTGCACATGCCTGTTCGACTACCCCGTAATAAGTATGCACGTACACACGCACTAACTGCGCGCGGAAGTGCAACCGGCCTCGAGACGCCGCAATAAATCCGCGCACGTGGGCCAAGGGCGCGTGGCAGCGGGCCCCGGCCCGTCGCCCAGTCCCGTCACGCATGTGGCCTGTCAGGCCCCTCCGACTTCCGGGCACCACGTGGCGCCTGCGTGGAGCCCGAGGGATCACCTCAAGATTCGACGGACTCCTCGGTTCCCGCCATGGCCGGGATGCCGCGATCCGGTTTCCGAGAAAACTGGCACACAGTGGGTGTTACCGGACCCGGCGCTCGCAGATTCCGCCTTGCTCAAGGGGGAAACTGCGAAGGCCCACTCATCCGAAGACGGCGGACCTTCACAGGTTTGGGGACTACTGTCGGGGGGATGAACCCGGGGCAGGCAACGGAACCTGGATCTATTTCAAAAACAGCGGGGCCCGCATCACCCCGCAAACCGGCACGCGCCTAGCCGGGTCGCTCGACCCGGCAAGGCTCGCAACCCGGCCAAGACCCTCGACTTGGCAAGGTACGTCGACCCGACCGTAGCAGCTGGCGCAAGACAACTCGACCCGGCGCGGCCATGACTTCTCCAACAAGCCAACTCACCCGTGGCGTCCACGGCAACCCAGCCACGGGTCAGCTCCCGTCCCATCCGAGCCGTACGATGGGACGAGACCTCAATCACCGATGACCAAGACAATAGTGTCCCCGCCCATGCCTACGGTTAGCCGGAGCGTGGCAACAGTGCCCCTTACCTACCCGCTGAACAGGGTTGGCATGGCAACAGTGTTCCAGCCCTTGCCGTTGACGACAGCAAGTGGCGGCCTAACGGGAAACACTGTACGTGGCTCAACTCGGCCACGCCATGACGATCAACAAGACAGCGCACAGTCCCCCTAGGCACGCGGGGCCTGCACCTAGGGGAACCCAGCGAACCACAAGCCCACAAGCGGGACCCAGCTCGGTACTCTGGACACCGACAATATGGACCCACCGACTCGGCATATTACCATTATAACCCTGGGTGGGTTGATTTATAAACCCCCCCAGGAGCCCATGCCTACAGAGAGAGGCCAGACAACGAGCAGAACACGCGATACAAGATAGACACAAGACACATGTAAGAGAAACCCATGCAAGCATAGGACTAGCCACCACACAGCAACACCGGGGAGAAGGAGCAGCCCAAGCCTTGGCCAGCCTCCTTCCTCCTCCATACAGCTCCAGGAGCGACATAGTACTATCGACCATCCAACTAAACTCGGTAGGACTAGGGGTGTTATCTCTTCGGAGAGCCCCGAACCTGGGTATGTCCGGCGGCCCGCGCTCGCGCGTATCAACCTCGCCTCTGGAGCCCACCAGCGCCCTCGAGCCTCCTCCTCTCTTTAGCCATCCCTTGCCATCTGTCGTACACCCACCACGACAAACCGCCTTACGGGGTGTCCACGAGGGTCAGGGGCGCGCCCCTGCCTCATGGGCCCCTCGAGCATTGTCTCGCGTTGATTCCACTTCTCAAAATTCAGTATATTCCAAAAAAAATCACCGTCCATTTTTATTCCGTTTGGACTCCGTTTTATATGGATTTTCTGTGAAACAAAAAACATGCAAAAACAAGAACTGGCACTGGGCACTGGATCAATATGTTAGTCCCAAAAATAGTATAAAAAGTTGCCAAAAGTATGTAAGAGTTGTAGAATATTGGCATGGAACAATCAAAAATTATAGATACGACGGAGACATATCAGCATCCCCAAGCTTAATTCCTGCTCGTCCTCGAGTAGGTAAATGATAAAAAAGATATTTTTTGATGTGGAATGCAACCTAGCATAATATTGATCACATAATCTAATCATGGCATGAATATTAAGACACGAGTGATTCAAAGCAATTGTCTATCCTTTGATATTAAGACAATAATACTTCAAGCATACTAATAAAGCAATCATGTCTTCTCAAAATAACATGGCCAAAGAAAGTTATCCTTACAAAATCATATGGTCTGGCTATGCTCCATCTTCACCACACAAAATATTCAAATCATGCACAACCCCGATGACAAGCCAAGCAATTGTTTCATACTTTTGACGTTCTCAAACCTTTTCAACTTTCATGCAATACATGAGCGTGAGCCATGGTTATAGCACTATAGGTGGAATAGAATATGATGGTGGAGGTTGTGTGGAGAAGACAAAAAGGAGAAAGTCTCACATCGACACGACTAATTAATCAACGGGCTATGAAGATGCCCATCAATTGATGTCAATGTGAGTAGGGATTGCCATGCAACGGATGCACTAAGAGCTATAAGTGTATGAAAGCTCAAACTGGAAACTAAGTGGGTGTGCATCCAACTTGCTTGCTCATGAAGACCTCGGGCGTTTGAGGAAGCCCATCATCAGAATATACAAGCCAAGTTCTATAATGAAAATTCCCACTAGTATATGAAAGTCACAATATAGGAGACTCTCTATATGAAGAACATGGTGCTACTCTGAAGCACAAGTGTGGTAAAAGGATAGTAGCATTGCCCCTTCTCTCTTTTTCTCTCATTTTTTTATTTTCTCTTTTTTTGGTGGGCTTCTTTGGCCTCTTTTTTTATTTGGGCTTCTTTGGCCTCTTTTATTTTTCAGAAAGTCCGGAGACTCATCCCAACTTGTGAGGGAATCATTGCTTCCATCATCCTTTCCTCGCATGGGACAATGCTCTAATAATGAAGATCATCACACTTTATTTACTTACAACTCGATAGCTAGAACAAAGATATGACTCTATATGAATGCCTCCGGCGGTGTACCGGGATGTGTAATGATCTAGCGTAGCAAAGATATCAAAAAACGGACAAGCCATGAAAACATCATGCTAGCTATCTTACGATCATGCAAAGCAATATGACAATGAATGCTGAAGTCATGTATATGATGATGATGGAAGTTGCATGGCAATATATCTCGGAATGGCTATGGAAATGCCATAATAGGTAGGTATGGTGGCTATTTTGAGGAAGATATAAGGAGTCTTATGTGTGACAGAGCATATCATAACACGGGGTTTGGATGCATCGAAGAAATTTGCACCGACTCTCGACGTGAGAAAGGGCAATGCACGATACCGAAGAGGCTAGCAATGATGGAAGGGTGAGAGTGTGTATAATCCATGGACTCAACATTACTCATAAGGAACTCACATACTTATTGCAAAAATCTATTAGTCATCAAAACAAAGTACTATGTGCATGCTCCTAGGGGGATAGATTGGTAGGAAAAGACCATCACTCATCCCCGACTGCCACTCATAAGGAAGACAAACAATAAATAAATCATGCTCCGACTTCGTTACATAACGGTTCACCATACGTGCATGCTACGGGAATCACAAACTTCAACACAAGTATTTCTACAATTCACAACTACCCACTAGCATGACTCTATAATATCACCATCTTTATATCACAAAACTATTGCAAGGAATCAAACATATCATATTTAGTGATCTACAAGTTTTATGTAGGATTTTTAGGACTAACCATGTGAATGACCAATTCCTGTCAGCTCTATAAATAGATATAAGTGAAGCAAGAGAGTTTAATTCTTTCTACAAAAGATATGCCCATGCTCTAACAAATATAAGTGAAGCAAAAGAACATTCTACAAATGGTGGTTTTCTATGTGAAGAGAATAGGCAATCCAAACTTCAAATGATATAAGTGAAGCACATGAAGCATTCTATAAAGCCATACTCAAAAGATATAAGTGAAGTGCAATGAGCATTCTATAAATCAACCAAGGACTATCTCATAGCAGCATGGTGCATAAAAGAAAAGTAAAAACGAAATGCAAAAGACGCTCCAAGAGTTGCACATATTGCATGAACGAAACGAATCCGAAAACATACCGATACTTGTTGAGGAAAGATGGGATGCCTTCCGGGGCATCCCCAAGCTTAGACGCTAGAGTCTCCTTAAATATTTACTTGGGGTGCCTTGGGAATCCCCAAGCTGGAGCTCTTGCCTCTCCCCCTTCTCCTCATATCAAGACCATCTTCGAACACTTCATCCACACAAAACTCAACAGAAAGCTCGGTAAGATCCGTTAGTATAATAAAGCAAATCACTATTCTAAGTATTGTTGCAAACCAATTCATATTTTGTTTTCGCATTGTAGATACTGTAATATAACCTTTCCATGGCTTAATCCACTGATAGAAATTAATAGTTTCATCAAAACAAGCAAACTATGCATCAAAAACAGAATCTGTCTTAAACAGGACATTCTGCAGTAATCTGAACATTAACCATACTTATAGTACTCCAAAAATTCTGTCGCGATTAGAAACAATAAACAATTTGTATAGAAATACAGTGCAAAAAGTTTCAGAACCGTTTGACATTCCAGTAAAAAATGTAAAATCGCGCACTACAGCCAAAGTTTCTATTATGCACCGCACAAACCAACAAGCAATCTAAACATCCTAAAGGCAAATCTTGGCACATTATTCTTATTTTTAAACTTTATAAAAGCACATAACAAAAATAAATGACTCTCTAAAACTTCCGGATTGTCTCCCTGGCAGCGCTTTCTTTAAAGCCATTAAGCTAGGCATATAGTGCTCAAGTAATGAATCCACCCGGATCCCAAGGTATACCAAAGCCAATTTTAATTAACAATGATTTGTGATTTAGTAGTGATCACAAAGTAAAATATATCATGCAACAACAAATTCTAACTCTCTTCCTATGCATCGGCATGTCATAAAAGAACAATTCATGCACACATAGTAAAGGCCAATGCATAGTATAAATAGTTTCTTGCAATTTTATCGTGTTGGAAACATAGAGACATGGAGATATAGTTCTTCTCCCATAATAATTGCAAGTAGGAGCAGAAAGCACATGCATATTATATCTATCAAAATCATCATGTGTAGTAGTAAAACACAACCCATCAATATAATCCTTAATAAGTGCAAACTTCTCCGATATAGTGTAGTCAGGAGAATTCAAAAACATAATAGGACTATCATGCATGGGTGCAATAGCAACAATTTCATGTTTAACATAAGGAACTATAGCAAGTTTATCTCCATAAGCATAATTCATATTGGCATCTTGGCCACAAGCATAGCAAGCATCATCAAAAAGTGATATTTCAAAAGAATCAAAGGGATCATAGCAATCATCCTTCGGTAAGCATGAAGGGAAATTAAACAATGTATGAGTTGAAGAGTTACTCTCATTAGAAGGTGGGCACGGGTAGCTAATCCACTCTTCCTCCTTTTGTTCTTCGCTCTCCTCATCATCTTTTTCATCCAATCAGCTCACAGTTTCATCAATTTCATCTTCCATAGACTCCTGCAAAATATTAGTCTCTTCTTGGACAGCGGATGAGTCCTCAATATATGGTTTAACATAGGCATTAGAAGCATAATTATCATAACAATATTTAAGTATGGCAAAATTTTCAGATTTGTAAAGAGTAGCATCATACTTTCCAATCAAAGAAGCAATTTCATAAGCACCCTTAAAAGCAACAAATTCTTCAATTTGTTGAACATCATAGTAATTATAAACACCCTTAGCATACGAAGATACATTCCATTATCACTGAACTCACATTGGTAGGGAAGGTGTTTCTTAGGGTTTTCAGAACAACAAGTAAAATCATATATTTCACATAAATTCCAAGCATAGCATTGCAAACAATGAATTTGATCCAGTAAAAGTTTCCCCTTTTGAGATAAGCAGTGTTGCACGTAACAAGCATGCTCATCTAAAGATTTGCCCTCAACTAAGGTAGTTGGGGTTTCAGCACGAGCGCATAGGGATCGAAGATGATCCAAATAAAAAGCTTCAGGAGTGTGATAGATTTTGAATGGTTCTTCAACCATTGGTGTAGTAGGTACAACTAATTTTTTTTGGTATTTTGCGTTTCCTACCCATAACTAAAGATAGAAAACAACTTAGAACAGCAAATAAAAATTACTTAGTGATAAAGGAAACAAGCACACACGAGAATATTCACCCCACGCTATAACTCCCCGGCAACGACGCCAGAAAAAGGTCTTGATAACCCACAAGTATAGGGGATCAATTGTAGCCTCTTTTGATAAGTAAGAGTGTCGAACCCAACGAGGAGCTAAAGGTAGAACAAATAGTCCCTCAAGTTCTATCGACCACCGATACAACTCTATGCACGCTTGACATTCGCTTTACCTAAAACAAGTATGAAACTAGAAGTACTTTGTAGTTGTAACGGGATAGGTTTGCAAGAATATAAAGAGCATGTAAATATAAAATAGGGGCTGTTTAGATAAAGAATAAATAAAGTTAGTATAGGGAGTGTGGAAAAGTGGTGGTAGGAGTTGCGAAATTGTCCCTAAGCAATTGACTACTTTACTAGACCGATAGCAAGTTTTATGTGGGAGAGGCCACTGCTAGCATGTCATCCCTGACTTGGAATTCTATGCACTTATGATTGGAACTATTAGCAAGCATCTGCAACTACTAACGTTCATTAAGGTAAAACCCAACCATAGCATTAAGATATATTGGTCCCCTTCAATCCCGTATGCATCAATTTCTATGCTAGGTTGAAGCTTCTGTCACTCTTGTCCTCCAATACATAGTCCTATCAACATACAACTAACCCTATTGTGTGATCCATGCGCGTGCTCATATGATGGGAACCAAAGGATAGCAACATAACCACAAGCAAATTAAACCAATCATAGCAATTCACCAATTATCGATAGGACAACGAAAATCTACTCAAACATCATAGGATGGCAACACATCATTGGATAATAATATGAAGCATAAAGCACCATGTTCAAGTAGAGGGTACAACAGGTTGTGGGAGAGTGGACCACTGTAGATAGATGGGGGAAGGTGATGGAGATGTTGGTATAAATCATGGTGATGATGATGGCCTCGGCGGCGTTCCGGTGCCACCGGAAGCGAGGGAGAGAGAGCCCCCTCCTTCTCCTTCTTCCTTGTCCTTCTCCCTAGGTGGGAGAAGGGTTTCCCCTCTGGTCCATGGTCTCCATGGCGTGGGAGGTGCGAGAGTCGCTTCGAGATTGGATTTGTCTCTCTGTCTCTCTCTGTTTCTGCGTTCCTGATTCTGCCCTTTCACCATTTCTTATATTCCCGGAGATCCGTAACTCCGATTGGATTGAAACTTTGAACACGATTTTTCTCCGGATATTAGCTTTCTTGCGGCGAAAGAAGGGCAACAACCGCCTTACGAGGTGTCCACGAGGGTCAGGGGCACACCCACCCCCTGGGGCACGCCCCCTGCCTCGTGGGCCCCTCGAGAATCGTCTCGCGTTGATTCCACTTCTCAAATTTTAGATATATTCCAAAAAAAATCTCCGTCCGTTTTTATCCCGTTTGGACTCCATTTGATATGGATTTTCTGCAAAACAGAAAACATGCAACAAACAGGAACTGGCACTGGGCACTGGATCAATATGTTAGTCCCAAAAATAGTATAAAAAGTTGCCAAAAGTATGTAAGAGTTGTAGAATATTGGCATGGAACAATCAAAAATTGTAGATACGACAGATACGTATCAGCCGGCGATGGAGCTCCTGCTCCACCCCCCCCCCCCCTCTTTCGAAGGGGGGTGTTGGTTCGAGCCCGAAGCCATACTGGTCTCTTGGGCGGTGTTCGGCAAGGGACCGAACTATTGAAGCCCCCCACCCTCGAGGGTCAAGTGGGTTGCCGTGGCCTGCTCTACAGCGTCCGAGCTGTTGTCCTCGCGCCTTCTGTATGGTCTCGTCCGCCCCTCCGCGGCCAGGAGATGGCCTTTGGGATGAAACCTCGGTGTCCTCCATGGCAGGGGGGAGGCATGAGATGGCCCGTCACTCTCAGCCTCTCCAGGGGCTAGAGAGTTCCCTTTTGAAGTGGAAGGAATCGGGATCTCACGAGGAGGGCTGAAAAGCATAAAAAGATTGGGCATGGCAGAGGCAGATTAAAGCGATAATTGAACAAGTAAGTTTCTGACACTTACGTTTCGGCCAGGGGCTGTGTTTGGACTCCGAGTCTGAACTATCCGAGAGGACTACCCTCCCCTTCTTCGGCATCGCCCCCTCTAGGTTCTCGGAGGTTGTCCTCTTTCCCCTCCTCGTCTTGAGGGGGGAGTCGCTCTCCACTTCCTCTTCCTCGTCGTCCTCCTCCTCTTCGTCCTCATCTTCCTCATGGGAGGAGACGAGCTCGGTCTCTCCAGACATAGCTTTTGGAGGATGATGACCCACAAGTATAGGTTATCTATCGTAGTCCTTTCGATAAGTAAGAGTGTCGAACCCAACGAGGAGCAGAAGGAAGTGACAACCGTTTTTCAGTAAGGTATTCTCTACAAGCACTGGAATCATAGGTAACAGATAGTTTTGTGATAAGATAATTTGTAACGAGTAACAAGAAATGAAAGTAAATAAAGTGCAGCAAGGTGGCCCAATCCTTTTTGTAGCAAAGGACAAGCCTGGACAATTTCTTATAATGAGAAAAGCGCTCCCGAGGACACATGGGAATTATCGTCAAGCTAGTTTTCATCACACTCATATGATTCGCGTTCGGTACTTTGATAGTTTGATATGTGGGTGGACCAGTGGAAACTTCTTATACCTTTAATGTCCTTGGGACATGGCATCTTTTCAATAGCATCAACTTTAGTTTTATCAACTTCAATAACTCTTTCAGAAATTTTATGCCCCAAGACAATGCCTTCATTAACCATAAAGTGACACTTTTCCCAATTCAGGACGAGACTAGTGTCTTCACATCTCTGCAAAACTCGATCAAGGTTGCTCAAGCAATCATCAAAAGAGGATCCATAGACGGAGAAGTCATCCATGAATACCTCACAAATCTTTTCACAAAAGTCAGAGAATATAGCCATCATGCATCTTTCAAAGGTAGCAGGTGCATTACATAAACCAAAAGGCATACGTCTATAAGCAAAAGTATTGAAAGGGCAAGTAAAAGTAGTTTTTGATTGATCTTCTGCTGACACAGGTATTTGAGAGAAACCAGAATAACCATCTAGAAAGCAGAAATGTGTGTGTTTGGATAGTCTTTCTAGCATTTGATCAATAAAAGGTAAAGGGTAATGATCTTTCTTAGTAGCTTTATTTAACTTATGGAAATCAATTACCATCCTATAACCTGTAATAATTCTTTGTGAAATCAATTCATCTTTATCATTAGGAACAACAGTAATACCTCCCTTTTTAGGGACACAATGGACAGGGCTTACCCATTCACTATCAGCAACGGGATAAACGATACCTGCCTCAAGGAGCTTTAGTATCTCCTTTCTTACTCCTTCTTTCATCTTAGGATTTAACCGTCGTTGAGGATCTCTAACTGGTTTGGCATCTTTCTCCACTTTAATTTTGTGTTGGCATAGAGTGGGACTAATACCCTTAAGATCATCCAGAGTATATCCAATAGCAACACGGTGCTTCTTCAGAGTTTTCAATAATCTTTCCTCTTCCTGCTCTGAAAGGTTAGCACTAATAATAACATGATATATCTTCTTTTCATCAAGATAAGCATATTTAAGATTATCAGGTAATGGTTTTAGCTCAAACACGGGATCACCCTTGGATGGAGGGGGATCCCCTAGGATTTCAACAGGCAAATTGTGTTTCAGAATAGGGCCCTATTGAAGGAATAATTTATCTATTTTCCTTCTTTCATTCATAAACATATCATTTTCATGATCTAGGAAATATTGTTCTAACGGATCAGTAGGAGGCACGGCAATAGAAGCAAGACCAATAATTTCATCCTTACTAGACAAATCTTTATCACGGGGTTGTCTACGAAATTTAGCAAAATTAAATTCATGAGTCATATCATCCAAGCCAATGGTGACAACATCCTTTTCGCAATCGATCCTAGCATTAACAGTATTCAAGAAGGGTCTACCAAATATAATGGGACAAAAGTCATCTTGTGGGGAACCCAGAACAAGGAAATCAGCAGGGTATTTAACTTTCCCGCACAAGACTTCAACATCTCTAACAATCCCAACTGGTGAAATAGTATCTCTATTGGCAAGCTTAATTGTGACATCAATACCTTCTAACTCAGTGGGTGCAATATCATGCATAATTTCTTGGTATAAGGAAATAGGTATTGCACTAGCACTAGCACCCATATCACATAAGCCATGATAACAATGATCTCCTATTTTAACAGAAATAACATGCATGCCTACAACAGGTCTATGTATCTTAGCATCTGGTTTAGCAATACTAGCGGTTTCACCATAGAAGTAAATAACATGCCCATCTATATTATCATCCAAGAGATCTTTAACCATAGCAATAATAGGTTCAACTTTAATTTGCTCAGGAGGGGTATATGTTCTAGTATTACTCTTACGAACAACAGTTGAAGTTTTAGCATGATCCTTTATCCTAACAGGGAAAGGTGGTTTCTCAACATAAGTAGTAGGAACAATAGGATCATATAAGTGATAGTCTTTTCTTGAACTGTAATAGGTGCAACTACTTTTACTTCAATGGGAGGATTATATTTAAACCACTTCTCCTTAGGGAGATCAACGTGAGCAGCAAAAGATTCACAGAAAGAAGCTACTATCTCAGAGTCAAGTCCATATTTAGCGCTAAATCCACGAAAAGCATCGGTATCCATAAAAGATTTAACACAATCAAACTTAGGTGTCATATCTGACTCCTTACCATCGTCGGAACCCCAATCTTCAGAGTTGCATTTAATTATTTCCAATAAGTACCACTTGAATTCAGTAGTCTTCAGCATATAAGAACCAGCACAGGAAGTATCGAGCATGGTCCGATCATTGAGAGAAAGCCAAGCATAAAAATTTTGAATAATCATTTCTCTTGAGATATCATGATTGGGGCATGAATATAACATTGACTTAAGCCTCCCCCAAGCTTGAGCGATGCTTTCTCCTTCGCGAGGCCAGAAATTATATATGTAATTACGATCACGGTGAACAAGATGCATAGGATAGAACTTCTGGTGAAATTCCAACTTCAATCGTTTATAATTCCAAGATCACGTATCATCACATAGCCTATACCATGTCAATGCATCTCCCTTCAAAGATAAAGGGAAAACCTTCCTCTTAACAACATCATCGGGAATACCTGCAAGCTTAAATAATCCACAAACTTCATCCACAAAGATAAGGTGTAAATCGCGATGCAATGTTCCATCTCCTACAAAAGGATTAGCTAGCAGTTTCTCTATCATACTCGAAGGAATTTCAAAGTGAATATTTTCAGTAGGTTCAGTAGGTTGAGAAGCAACTATTTGCTCTACTAGTCGGGGCGAAGATGCCCCGAACAAGCTCCTCAAAGGATTAGTTTCCATAGTAACAAGTGACAGAAAATTTCAGCACACTATATAAATGTTTCCTTACCAAGTTCCACTCACCAAAGGCGCTTCACTCCCCGGCAACGGCGCCAGAAAAGAGTCTTGATAGCCCACAAGTATAGGGGATCTATTGTAGTCCTTTAGATAAGTAAGAGTGTCGAACCCAATGAGGAGCAGAAGGAAATGACAAGCGGTTTTCAGTAAGGTATTCTCTGCAAGCACTGAAATCGTAGGTAACACATAGTTTTGTGATAAGATAATTTGTAACGAGTAACAAGCAATGAAAGTAAATAAAGTGCAGCAAGGTGGCCCAATCCATTTTGTAGCAAAGGACAAGCCTGGACAAATTTCTTATAATGAGAAAAGTGCTCCCGAGGACACATGGGAATTATCATCAAGCTAGTTTTCATCACGCGCATATGATTCGCGTTCGGTACTTTGATAGTTTGATATGTGGGTGGACCAGTGCTTGGGTACTGCCCTTACTTGGACAAGAATCCCACTTATGATTAACCCCTATTGCAAGCATCCGCAACTACAAAAGAAGTATTGAGGTAAACCTAACCATAGCATGAAACATATGGATCCAAATCAGCCCCTTACGAAGCAACGCATAAACTAGGGTTTAAGCTTCTATCACTCTAGCAACACATCATCTACTTATTACTTCCCAATGCCTTCCTCTAGGCCCAAATAATGGTGAAGTGTCATGTAGTCGACGTTCACATAACACCACTAGAGGAGAGACAACATACATCTCATCAAAATATTGAACGAATACCAAATTCACATGACTACTAATAGCAAGACTTAACCCATGTCGTCAGGAACAAACGTAACTACTCACAAAGCATATTCATGTTCATAATCAGAGGAGTATTAATATGCATTAAGGATCTGAACATATGATCTTCCACCGAATAAACCAACTAGCATCAACTACAAGGAGTAATCAACACTACTAGCAACCCATAGGTACCAATTTGTGGTTTTGATACAAGATTGGATACAAGAGATGAACTAGGGTTTGGAGAGGAGATGGTGCTGGTGAAGATGTTGATGGAGATTGACCCCCTCCCGATGAGAGGATCGTTGGTGATGATGATGGTGATGATTTCCCCCTCCCGAAGGGAAGTTTCCCCGGCATAACAGCTTTGCTAGAGCCCTAGATTGGTTCCGCCAAGGTTCCGACTCGTGGCAGCGGAGTTTCGTCTCGTGAGCTTGCTTATGATTTTTTCCAGGGTAAAAGACCTCATATAGCAGAAGATGGGCACCAGAGGGCCACCGGGGGCCCCAGGAGACAGGGGGCGCGCCCAGTAGGGGGGCGCCCCCCACCCTCCTTGCCAGGGTGTGGGCCCCCTCCGGTACTTCCTTTGCCCAATAATTCTTATTAAATCAAAAAATGACTTTCGTGGAGTTGCAGGTCTTTTGGAGTTATGCAGAATAGGTTTCCAATATTTGCTCCTTTTCCAGCCAGAATCCCAGCTGTCGGCATCCTCCCTCTTCATGATAAACCTTGTAAAACAAGAGAGAATAGCCATAAGTATTGTGACATAATGTGTAATAACAGCCCATAATGCAATAAATATCGATATAAAAGTATGATGCAAAATGGACATGTCAGAGGACCTCTGCAGCGGGGCCCGTCCTTGGATCCCTTGCTCTTCTTCTTGGCCTTCTTCTCCGGTGGCTTGTAAGGCGTCGGGACCAACATCTCCTCCAGCTGAGGAGTGACTAGATATTCGGGCAGCGGTGCTGGACTCTTGATCCGCTCCGACTTCTTGGTCCAGCCCTGTAACAAAGGATGAGTTGGTGAGTTCAACATAGATCGAACATACATACATACATACATACATACATACATACACATTACCCGAGAGGCCGGATTCATGGCGTTGAGGCTGCCGTCTTCACTCTCCATGGGCCAGCTCTTCTGCGCCTTGAAGAGCAGCTGCCACATTCCCTCGTGTGTGGTGCCGAGGAAATGCTGTAGCATCTGTGACTCCTCTGACTTCAATTCCCACATGGGGGAAGCCCTGCACTGGCAGAGGAGAATGCGGCGGAAGAGCATGATATGAACCACATTGGTTAGACCAATATTCTTCCCCACCACATTGGTGATGCGCATTTGCAGTGCTTGCACCTCCGTCTGGGACTCCTAGTCGAGGCCCTTCGCGTTCCAGGAGGTGAGCCTCATGGGGGGTCCGGATCTGAACTTCGGAATGGCCGCCCACTTAGTGAGGTGCGACTCGGTGATATAGAACCACTCCTATTGCCAGATCTTCAGGGTCTCCACAAAGGCCCCTTTGGGTCATGTGGTGTACGGCAGCTTGCTAATCATAACTCCGCCGCAGTTTGTGTGCTGCCTGTTGACCACCTTCGGCTTCACGTTGAAAACCTTGATCCACAGGTCGAAGTGTGGGTGGACACGGAGGAGCACCACAAAAAAAAGACACATCCGTGACATTTTGGGCCGAACGAATTTTTTTCATGTCATACATATGACACTTCTATGACGATAATTGTGACAAAACCCGGTATCATCATAGATGTGGTGGGCTCCTACTTCTATGATAAAAAATCATGACAGAAAATGGGTTTTCGTCCTGGGAGGGCCGGAGATGCAGCTGCATGACATTCTTTGGGTCGTCCATGACGGAAAAAATCATGGTAGAAGCGAGGGGGAGGAAAATTTCGGGGAGTTACCGGTTACGGTGGGAGGTCGGGGGGCCAAGCGATGTGCGTTTCTCACGTACACGTACGCGCATGCGTGCGAGGCGTTGGCTCTAACTGAACCCGAGCGAGGCGTTGGGCTCTAACTGAACCCGAGCGATTGCACTGCAGGCTACGCGTTACTGAACCCTAGCGATCGATCGATGGCTGTTAACTGAACCCGATGGAGCGATTCCTTCGCTACTGCTGCTAACTAAAGTCGAACGATTGGATGAATAGTGAGTGTTGCGGGGGGGAGGGGGGTTGGATGAACAGTGAGCGGTGGCGTTGCCTATGGATGAACAGGACCCCGTGGTGTGGAGGGCTGGATGAATAGTAGACGGTGGAGGGGTGGCCGTGGAGGGGTGGTTGAACATGACCCCGTGGTGTGGAGGGTTCGATGAACAGCAGACGGTGGAGGGCTGGATGAACAGTAGATGGCGGAGGGGTGGTTGAACAGTAGCCGGTGGAGTAGAGCGCGGTGGAGGCGGGATGAACAGGAGCCCGTGGAGGCTGGAGGAGGTCGACGGTAGCCCGTGGAGGCTGGAGGAGGTCGACGATGGAGATGAACAGTATCCCATGGAGTCCCGTTTTGCGGTACGCCACACCCCTTCCGATGAACAGGACCCCCGTTTCAACCGTAGGAGGTTCGTTTCGTCCGTTTTGCAGTACGCCACACCCCTCCCGATCAACAGGACCCCCGTTTCGACCGTAGCGCTCCAACACAAGTCCGATTCGTCCGTTTTGCGGTATGCCACACCCCTCCCAATGAACAGGACCCCTGTTTTGACCGTAGGAGGTCCGTTTCCTCCGTTTTGCGGTACGCCACACCCTTCCCGATCAACAGGACCCCCGTTTCGACCGTAGGAGGTCCGTTTCCTCCGGTTTGCGGTACGCCACACCCCTCTCGATCAACAGGACCCTGTTCCAAACGTAGGAGGTTAGTTTCCTCCGTTGCGCAGTACACCAGGCCTCGTTTCCATTGCCTGTTCCGTCCAAGCCCTCCCGATGAACACGACCACGCATTCCGTTCCGACCCAGCCGGTTGGCTCCCCATGAACACGACGACGACATTGTTTCTCTGTTCCGACCCAGCCATGTACATATGCGTGAGTAGGCGTTCAAGACCCTGCCCGTATGTACGTACGTGGCCGTATTTTCTTTCTTGCACCCTTGCCGTTGTACGTACGTATACATGCTACGTGCGCGCCTCTACTACGACACGTGCGTGCCTCTACAATGACCAGTATGTACGTACACGTTCGCGACCAGAATGACCGACCAGAATGAAAACGCTACGTACGCTTCGACCAGGTGGGTCCCGACTGTCAGGCACTTCCTTGCCTGCGAAGATGTAGCTGGTGGGTCCCAGCAGTCAGGGGGCGAATCGTTTTTTTTTGCCCGGACGCACTTCCTTGCGTGCGAAGATGTAGCTGGTGGGTCCCAGCAGTCAGGGGGGCGAATCGTTTTTTTGGCCTGGACGCACTTCCTTCCATGCGAAGGTGTAGTTGGTGGGTCCCAACAGTCAGGGGGGAAACATTTTTTTCGCGAAATACGGTGGCCCGTCCGGTGGGTCCCCGCAGTCAGGTGGAGGAATAATTATTTTGCGCGTAATAAGGAGGCACTTCCTTACTGTGGCCGTGGACCCAGCTATCAGCCTCTCCACGCACAGTACTGTTCTGATGGAAGTCGGTCGTTGACCACATTGACCACACCGCACCGAGAGCACCACGGTGGTGGACGACGGTGAGGCCTAGGAAGGGGACGACACGGAGGCAGGGAAGACTCGACAGTTGTTTCCCACGCAGAGGGGAGTACGACTGTACAAGGGTTTACTGGTTCGTCTACCGTCGCCGGAGAATAACAGCAGGTGTGGGTGAGTAGAGGGATGGCTAGGCCAGCGATGGGAGTACGGTGGGGCGGTGAGGCCTACGCGGCAGCACAGCCGACCGAGGGGAGGAGGGAGCAGGCAGTCCCGACGGTGCTTGTTTGAGCGGCTGGAGCAGGAAGAGCAGAGATTGAAGAAGCACGACGGTCGTTGGATGGACATCCAACCGTCACTGCTTGTGCGTCAAACTTTTTTTAGGAAAGCCTCAAATCTGTGGAAAACAGCATAAAACCCATCTGCCATTATTTCTAATAATTTATAGCCCATTTGCTAATTCTTAAGGTTTTTTGGAGCCCATATTCTTTTTGTTAGCATTAGAGCCAATATTGTGGCCACGGTTAAAAAATTATACGAAATTTTGCATATTTCGGTGCGGTCTGAACTGTTTTTAATCTCGAAATTTCGACTCACATTCAAACTGATTTTAAAAATAAATATATATCAATATAAAATCCAACAAATTCTCCACGCATAAAAATTAATGTAATTTAAAATCTAGAAATGAAAAAAAATATTTGAAACTAATTGCCGGTTTGATGTGTTTTAAAAATGTACAACCCATTTCTCATTACTGATGGGCCATTTTCTCGGCCAGCCGAATGAAAGCTCTCCTCGTCTTGAAAGATTTACAGCCCAACAGGCCTAACAAAGCGACTTACTTGGCAAATCACAAAAAAACTAGGCTGTGGCCGTGGACCCAGCTGTCAGCCTCTCCACATACAGTACTCTTCCGATGGAAGTCGGTCGTTGACCACATTGACCACGCCGTGCCGAGAGCACCACGGCGGTGGACGACGGCGAGGCCTAGGAAGGGGACGACACGGAGCCGGGCCACGGGAGGGAGGAGCAGGTGGTACTACAGCCGGCCACGGGAGGCAGGAGCAGGCGGCACGACCGGCGCTGCTTTGGGCGGCTGGAGCAAGAAGACCAGAGGTTGAAGAAGCACTATAGCCGTTGGATGGACATCATACGGTCACTGGAATATTGACTAAGTTGACAAAGCTCTCCGTCCCCGTCAACTTAGTAGGCCCACAAGTCAGCCCAACAATATGGTGGGTCCCAGCTAGCAGGCGGTATTCATTTTTTTTGGGCATAATAAGGAGGCACTTCCTTGCGTGCGAAGATATAGCTGGTGGGTCCGACCTATCAGCGAGGGGAACGGTTTTTTTCGCAAAATACAGAGGCCCTTCCTGTGGGTCCTAGCTGTCAGGTGGAGGAATAATTATTTTGCGCGTAATAAGGAGGCATTTCCTTGCGTGCGGCCGTCCACCCAGCTGTCAGCCTCTCCACGTACAGTCCACTTCTGATGGATGTCGTTCATTGACCATGTTGACCAGGCCGCGCCGAGAGCACCAGGGCGGTGGACGACGGCGAGGCCTAGGAAGGGAACAACACGGAGCCAGGGAATACTCGGCAATTGTTTCCCACGCGGAGGAGTACAAGGGTTTACTGGTTCGTCTGCCGTCGCCGGAGAATAACAGCATGTGTGGGTGAGTAGAGGGATGGCTAGGCCAGCGATGGGAGTACGGTGGGGCCATGAGGGCTGCGCGGCAGCATAGCTGGCCGCGGGAGGAGGGAGCAGGCAGTCCCACCGGTGCTTGTTTGAGTGGCTGGAGCATGAAGAGCAGAGATTGAAGAAGCACAACAGCCATTGGATGGACATCCAACAGTCACTGCTCTCGTGTGTTGACTAAGTTGACAGGGGGTTGCGTGTGCGTCAACCTTTTTTTTATGAAAGCATACGCGTCAACCTGTAGTAGGCGCACAAGTCAGCCTCAAATCTGTGGAAAATAGCATACAGCCCATCTGCCATTATTTCTAATAATGTACAACCCATTTGCTAATTCTTAAGATTTTTTTTGGAGCCCATCTTCTTTTTGTTAGCATTACACCCCATATTGTGGCCACGGTTAAAAAGTATACGAAATTTTGCATATTTCGGTGCGGTCAATTGTTTTTAATCCAGAAATATCGATTCACATTCAAACTATTTTGAAAAATAATTTATATAAATATAAAATCCAAATAATTTTCCACGCATAAAAATCAATGGAATCTAAGATCTTGTAATGAAAAAAAATTGAAACTAATTCCCGGTTTGATGTGTTTTAAAAATGTACAGGCCATTTCTGGGCAAACCAAATGAAACTCTCATCGTCTTGAAAGATTTGCAGCCCAGCAGGGCCGATAAAGCAAGTAGGCCTGGTTTGGGTATTTCTTTAAAAAAAATAGAACTGGGCTAGCCATTTTCAGCAAGAAAAAAACATAACTGGGCTCATGATGTGGTAAACATAAATAAAACCCTGGCTAGACGGGCCACAGCCCCCGCATAGCCCCGTTGTTACCCTGATCCGTCGCTAAAACTAGTATAAATAACAACTGCTTGTTCCTCAAAAAAAACTGCGCGACTTGCTGGGTCCCTGGTGTCAGCCGCTCGTAGTGTAATTCTCTCATTTATTGACTACGTTGACAATGGTGTGAGCCCCAGATGTCCAACCATTAGGACTAGGAGGAACCATATTTTTGGGCTTGTACTATAGAGGCACTTGCTTGCGTACTGCCATGATGCTGGTGGGTCCCTACTGTCATCCTCTCCACGTACAGTCATCTCCTTGTTCCTCTCGGTTGTTGACGATGTTGACAACGCAAGAGGGCGGCGCACCGCGCACGGCGAGCGAACCAAGGCCGCAAGGAGGAGGACAACAGTGAGGCCTCGGACGGAACGAACAGGAGCCGTTGAAGATGCACCGGTCCAGTCGTAGGCGGAGGGGAGTATGAGGGTTGACTGGTTCGGTCACGGGTGCGTGTTGGGGCTGACGTCGCCGGAGAATAACAGGACGTGTGGGGGAATAGAGGGAGGGACTGGCCAACGTTGGAGGGTATGTACGGTAGGGCGGTGGAGGCGCAGCCAGCCATGGGAGGCGGGAGCAGGCGGAGCAGGCGGGGTGGTTTGGTTTGGGCGGCTGGAGGAAGAAGAAGACAAGATATAGAAGATACACGACAGATGTTGGATGTCAATCCAACGGCTGGTAGGCAGAATCGTTTGTTGACTGGCTAGTAAGTCGACACCACCTTGGATAGGCTATTTCCTCGAGGGTCCCAAATGTCAGAATCCAAATCTGTCACGGTCATGCAGCCTTTCCTATGAAAATTTACAGCCCATTTGATGTGCTAGTTCGAAATAAGTTTGTGGGTGCTGGTGGGGGCTAATCACTTGGCTTCTGTAATGCACAGTGAGCTCAAGCAGCCGGCGTGAGTGATGTTATTTCTCTTGGTTGTGATTTGTTACAATATTTCACTCTAAATTAAACGAATGGCAAGCCATTTGCCTTGTTTCAAAGAAAATATGATAGTCACAGCCGAGTTGAAAAGGGCAGGAACATCTAACTCCAGCTTACAAACTGTACAAAAGCACAAGGGTTGATTGTTCATCAGGTTGACAAAAAACCCAGATTGAAAAGGGCAACAACATCTAACTCCAGCACTGTTTTTGGCAGTCACAGTCAAATGGATCGGTCAGGTCCATAGAATGAACATCCTGGGTCATAAAATTTACTGGATTATGACCACAATATGTTGTAAATAGAAGCCCGACACGTTTAGAAGCTCTTTTGCCCACCTGAAACTCCTTTTTTTGCTCTTCGACATACCCATCCGTCAAAACCATGTTGCTGATAAACTTAAGCCTGATGGACAATAGTAACCTCGCATTCAGCAGGAAGAATGTGACAAATCTTGTGTTTGCACGGTTGGCTACATATCATTCTAGCATTATTGTCTTCAATCGAATCACATGAGAAGTGAGAAAATCCCGATGCTTACGAATCCACCGATTGGTTATAACTTTCTTACCCCATCCTGTTGCCTAAATAGACATGAAGATTGAAAACAGTTAAGGTCTAAAAGAAGAGTGTCGAAAGAGCAACAGCTGAACGGTTAATTCTAGTACACTATATGCGGGCTTCCAATGTGCGTGTGAAATTATCACCTTTATATACAACTTCTCCAGACATGGAAAGCATTGCAGCAAGCCAATAATCTTGTTCAGATCAAAACTAATCATTTGGATATATAAGATCTTGACAGAATCCAGCACCATTGATAGGCCATCCATGGAGAAACCCTTCATTAAGCATAGAACATAATATTAGTACAAAATGTGTACTCCAAGATGATATATAAATTGTGGGCAGAAATTTAAAATGCAGCTTATGGTTACAAGTGTAGATGATAATATAAAGTACCTGAAGAACTATGGAGCCAAACACCATATTGAAATGAGCACAGAGATCATGTATTACACCCAAGGTCTCCAGTTTAGGCGCAGAGAGGACGGTTACTTGCAACGGTGAATAACTAGAATCAAGGATCAGCCTTTGAAGTGAAGGGGCATCTTGGATGATGAGCTGCCTTCCGTCAAAAGAAATTCCAATTCTTACAAGGTTAGGCGACTTTATTTGGAGACAACAGATTCTAACTGTGAAAACAAGCACCAAGCACTCCAGGGCAGGGCAATTGGAGTGGATGATGCTATGCAATGAGGCCTCCGATATACAAACCCGCACAAGTGAAAGTTTCTTGAGAAATGGGAGTCGAAGGTTTAGTACCAGATTGTCTGGTAGGTAGCACAGCTCAAAGGTGGCGGTGTGGAGAGAGGAGGAAAACCGCGAGATGGACATCAGTGCTGAGGGCACAAGTTCATGGCGTTCGGCATGTGGTATGTGATTTCCAGGGGAATAGTATGACTCCAAGCAGCTGTAGTTCTGTGAATTCAGGGGATTTCAGCCAGGCATCCACCGTGCAGGGCGTATGCTTGCTCAGGTAGCATGACGGGATGCAGAGGCTTTGAACGGAGCCCTGGTGGGAGGAGATGATGGCTCTGGGGATTTCAAAATCATTGAAGAGAGATAGCTGACGACAGTCAAGATTAGGAGGCACGGCGCACCATAGAGGGCGCCACCGAATTGAGAGGACTTGGGTGCGGCAGCAATCCTTGGTGGGGAGAAGCGAGATGATCTCCCCAAGGACGGCGTCCGGGAGATCGCTGATGCGGTCCACCCGAGATTCTATGGGTTCCTGGGATCCGGTGGGGGCGGGGTCGCCGCTTCTCCCCGCGCTACCAGGTGCGAGATCTACAACAAGCGTCGCCGCTGGCGAGAGCCCCATCTTCTTGTCGCTGGGGTCAGCCGACTCCATTTTCCTCGAGGGCGTCGCGTCCCGCTCACGGATTTGAGCAGAGTAACGAATGACGTGCCTAGTTGTAGTGCGAGCGAAGAAGAAGGGGAGCTGGGGGTTTTCTGTAGGAGTGAGGAAGAAGGGGAGCTGGGGTTTTCTGTAGGAGTGAGGTGAGGAATTTGGGGGTACGAGTGGAGCAAGCTGACGTGAGGTGGGTGGGAGCGAGGAGGAAGAAGAGCACCCAGGTTTTGGGGGGGGGGTGTGCTGGGTGTGGGTAGCGCCTTTTGAATTGATTTTACTATTTACTAGTGTGGATTGGCTGTTTTGTCTTGGGCCCAGAGAAATAATTACTACTAGTACAGTGGAGACACTCTACAGCTACCCAAAAAACAATTACTACTAGTATAGTGGAGACACTCTACCGCTTCTGGCTCCTCCTAGGTCATTGAAATGTCTCCCTCTGCTGAATGTCGTTATACTTTTGTTCACCGACATGTGGGCCATGCAGCATGCGGGCTCAAATGCCATCCACCAAATTAGAAGGCAGTATGCAGGCGAAGAGTCACCCCGGTCGTAGCACGGCAGTAACGAGCCATCGTATCACAAAACCCCACCTCCCCGCAGTCTAAGTTTGATGGACAAAGCAACCATCATTTCACTCTTCGCTGAATCCCCTTCTCCCTCACCCTCTTCAAGAAAGGCAACACTCGCATCTGCCACTGTTCTTCTCTACCAACGAAGGGAAGGTAAGCGGATCCGTGATGTTGGTATATTTTCGTTCAGAGAAAAAAAAGAACTTTTGCAAAGCAGTAACCGATCCTCACTCTCTTTTTTGTTTCATTGTCATTGTGATTGTGTTTTCCTTTCAATGGTCTCCTAGTATTTGTCAGTTTCATGATGGACCAAGGAGAACCAGGCAAAGATCTGCCGATATCGGAGCAGACACGGGAGGCTGATCCCCACAAGACAGAGAGCTCCAAGAAGATGGAAGCAACCACCGAGCCGACCCTAGATACGCTCACGGCCACTACTGAGATGGTCAACGCCCCGTTTGAGGTTAGAGCCCCCATGGCACTGCAGGAGCAGTTTTCCCCCTTCGAGGATG
>NC_041381.1:574766866-574782237 GCF_002162155.2 Triticum dicoccoides | reverse complement strand
CGATCTCGATTGCGGTTTTTCATCTAAGTATGTGGTGATTGTTTTTAGAAAAGGAAGTATGTTGTGATTAATAATGCAAAATTTTATTAGCTTCGATGCCATGCTATACATAGTGGTTTAAATAACTTGTGTTTCTTATACTGAAAAGTAATCCAGAATTTGTTTTTATTTCAATTAGAGCCCTGATGCAGACAAGGATTGTGTGGTTGTGCATGGCACTCGCTATGAGGCGGACGACCTGAATATACGCACTGGGAAAACAGAGTTCTTAGGCTGTTGGATCCTGGAAGCCATTTGCGGTTATACCAATGAAGAGGTGTATTCCAGCCTCACTGTTGTCAGGCGTGTTGTCCAGGGTGTACTGAAGCACAAGAAGTTCAAAGCTACTCCTTCGTTTATGAGGCATATTGTTCTTGTCAAGCTTACGCAGGAAGATGACGTGGCGTGCCTCCACAAACAAGTTTATCAATGGCAAGGCCACAAGGTTGTCTTCATGAAGGTTCACAGGATTGCGCTGTTGCGGGACGTCCTCGATGATGTTCATGGCAAGGTCCATCTTGTGTCCAGCCCAAATTAGATCGACGCATGAAATAGTTGCCCCAGCTAGTGTTTAATAGTACTTTGGATTGTGTCTAATTATCCGAACCTTGCCTGTTATCGACCCCTCTGGGGCTAGTACTCTGTTTGAATCCGTCTATGGGAACTGCTGCTACTTTTGTGTGCCCGTGAATCATGTGAGAACCATCGTAATTGTTGCCGAAACAAATGCATCCTCACTAGTTTTTTCATGAATATGGCATGGTAAGACATAAGTTGTCACGGTTTATCATACGAGCAGTGTGTGTTTTGATGAAATAGAGCACTCGTTTGAGAACCGTGCGCCAACGTATACATAAGTACTTGTAAACACTGTTGGTGCTACCCCACTTGTAAGCAGTTGGCAAAACACGACACATTGGCTCAGCTCGCTTTAACACTAGGCTATCGACCAGCTAACAATCAACAATCTGCTGTCTGACATATAAGCAACTATGTATCTTGTTACAGTGGTTCATGCAGTTAATTGAGGCCACAATGTAATAAATTCCAAACTTCAATGCTAGTCTAGCGCTCATGTCGAACACTCACATTAAACTCGTCTTCATAAAAATCTTGAAAAGCATAAGTTAAGCAGTTTTATACATCTCAATGATTCATAGAACATAACAAACATATACTAGTTCACAGCAAAAGACAAAGTTGTGAGAAGGTTTACAAATCAGGAAAAAACAAGCAAGTACTACTAGGGAAAACCCTAGCAGTAGCGCTGGTTTTGTGCTCACTAGTAGCGCGGGTAGGCGCGCTACTAATAAGGCGCTACAGCTATTGCTTAGCAGTAACGCGTGCCCGCACGCGCTACTGCTAGGACAAAGAGCTGCAGCGTTTGTTCAGTACCACGCTACTGCTAAGGTAACTACTTGCAGCGTGTTTTCTGCCCATCGCTACTAGTATTTTTTTAGTGTATTTATGCGCCATCGTACAAATATTGGTACAATACCAGTTATGAGGTTTACATCATTATGTCCATAACAGTGTGTCAAATGAAGGTGGATTAGGTTCAAGTGGAGGCAATATGTGGTGCATGTCAAAAGTATACTACTAATCCAAACTTGATCTAGTTTGGACTAGTAGTACTTTTGATGTGCACCACATGTTGCCTCCACTTGAATCTAATCTGCCAGCACAAGCTATTTAATCATCATCATAGTCATTACCACCAACATTATTTATTTAATCACCACTAACACTAGCTAATAATAATCATCATAGTCATTACCACCAACACTAGCTATTTTATCATCATAGCAATAGTGTAGCGCATCATCATCCTCAAACTCATTTCTAGCTAGCTAATCACTCCTGCTGCTCTCTCTTAGGTAAAATAACATAAAACATGTATAGCTTTCCTCCTTGATCAAGCTAGAGCATGCAGATGAACCTGTCTCCTAATCGTGGGTAGCACATCTGTTTGCTGCCCCCTAGTACTTCTCTGTGCTCCCCCATCACATATTTGGTCCAGTCTTGCACTATTAAGCATCTGTCGCTAATCTTGAATGCACTAAAGTAATTTGTAGGATATCTTGGCCGTAAGCTAATAATACTCATGGTACCTTTAGTCTCGATCCCATAAGGCACAACATTCATCGGGAGTCCCTGTTGAAGAACATCATATGGTAACATACTTAGCAATGAAGTTTAGCTTCAAAAATAATGTATGGAAAAGATGCATTGATGACAAATAGTAAAAATCTTACCATCCTTCCTAAATAGATGTGACTGTAGTTCATCACGAACACTATTGGTCGCACATTTTCAGTACTAACATTTCTAAATGCAGGAAGAAAATTTGTCTTGACAGTATCAAGATCCTCAAGCCATGAAACATAATGACTGAGCTCCTCGCAGTTGAGTTCAGCCCCAGGACAGTATACGGTCCTGTCTACCAAGCGCTGGACATGTTTCTTGCACCAAAATAAGCTGACAATACAAATTAGTTGTCAACTATTTTTGAATAAACAATATCAAAGACATAAATATGGTTGAGAAACTTACATAATGGTATAAGTGGAGGCATCTGCACATCGACCCAGATGTCGGTATTACCTTCAATATCATCTTCCGGACGAATATCAAAGGTGATAACCATATCAGGCTCAAATGCATAAGTCTTGCATAGTGCTCGCCATGTTTTGCATCCAAAATAGGTGTAGTCGTCTGAATTGTACAATTTTGCATGGAAAATATAACCATGCTCGGTCTTCAAGTAAACTTTCTTTACCTCCATACTATGACTGAAACCTATCTTGTCCAATACAAAAACTCTTGCATGGCAGGGGATACGCTAGTAGAATACTAAAAAAATATAAGTTGAAGCAAATGAAGCAGATGTCATGCTTAATTACAAAAAAAGACTTGTCGTTGTGACTTACTGTATCGACTTAGAAGTTCTCGTCCAGCTTGATGCTGAAGCGCCTATCATCATCTAGGAAGATTCCGTCGCACAGGCCGCGCTCGTCTTCGCAGTATTTGCAAATACCAAAATCCTTTTCGTCGTCAGACATTTCCTATGTTCATAGTTAAAACATTAATTGAAAATTGATCGAAGACAACTACCAAGATACTCAACACACAAATCCGGGGCACTCGATATTTCCTACATATTCTGGCACAAGTCATGCCAAAATTCACGGAAAAATCCGGCATGACCTTTGCTAAAATAGGACATATTGAGCGCCTGAAATTTGCCGGAACGGAAATGAAGCAACACTCCGGCAAAACATAGGCCACTCGAAGGTGTAACCTGCAAACATGACCGGCCACTTGGATATTGAGCAACACAAGATATACATTTCAAAATATCTTATAGGACTCAAATTAGCATGCATTCAATAAGCAAAAGTAAATCATCTCATGCGTCCGTACATCGTCGAATATTATCACTAATACATCACGAATAGTGTCATACATATAACATCACTAATACAACTAAAACCCTAGAATACGACGGGTATCGGCGCGGGCGGTGGACACCCACAAAGAAGGAACCATCACGGGATCATAGCTCCAGTGAGATCCCCGGAGAACCTGCCAGGTATTGGAGAAGGGCCTGTGCTCCAACGCAAACAAGTAGTGACGGACGTGCGCGTCCTCCTCACTGACACAGTGATGCAGCACCTCCGCGGAGTCCTCGAACCTCTGGATCATCACTGGCCCACGCGACCGCCACCAAAGAAGGTTCGGGTCAACGACAGGCTGGCTCCTCAACAACCTGCACCCCCCGGTAGGTAGCGCCTCCCAGTACCACCCCGGCGGAGCCCGGTCCCAGACATGGCCGATCTGGTCAAGTAGGTGTCGTCCTCCACCGACTCGACGACGAGGATGTGGGATAGGCATCGTCCATGTCGAGGTGGGAAAATTGCTTTAACTAAAAAATAGAAACAAGTTCTTACTAACTAGTTCTATTAATTCAACTAGTTCTTACTAAAAATAAACTTACTATAAATAAAAATATTCTAGTACCTAATTAGTACCTAGTTCTTACTAACTAATTAGTACCTAGGAACTACTGCCCTAATTACCATCTAATTTGATGAACCTATAGGGGTGGAAAGTGGTAGCGGATATTTCAATTATCCAACTATAAAGTGAAATAAGTGGTCAAATTTTACTCGTTTTATGATTCATCTTAGAAATTTGATTCGTTTTCACCCTTACATGAACCCTAACTCATTTGAGCCGCATCCGCATCCGATTTGTTTCTGCTCTTACATGAACCCTAACTAATTTGATGCAACTAAAATATAAAGAAACCCTAGGCAGAGGTAGGGGAGAGGGAGGAGCGGGCGTGCTCACCTCGGGTGCGTGCGACGAGGGAGGGGCAGGGCGGCGTCGAGGTCGGGGTCGGGGCTCGGGCGCGCGGAGGATGGCGGCTGACGTCGAGGTCGGGGTCGGGGCTGCGTCCGGGGCGGCGTTGAGGTCGGGGCGGGGGCGGCGTTGAATCTGGGGTCGGGGCGGCGTAGAGGGTGCGGAGAGCGCGCGGCGGCCGACGGGCGACGGCGGCGGCGAGAGTGGAGAGAGTTGGATTTGGGGGAAGTGGCCGCGTGGGGAAGGATGAACCCCGTGGTTAAGTCAGAAGTAGCAGTAGTGTGTTCCAGGAAAAGCGTTGCTGCTATCTTAGCTACAGCACATTTTGTGATACACGCTACTGCTACTCCTTTCTCTTTTTCCCCTTTTTCATTTAGTTTTCTTCACATTTTATTTGTTTCCTTTCACCTTATTCTATTTCTTTCATTTTCAATTACCTTTCCATTTTCTTTCCATTTAATTTTATAACCTTTAGCAACAGCGAGTTTATATTAAAACGCGATGCTACAAACAAAGTAGCGGTAGCGCGGTTCGTCATAGATCGCTACTACTATGTGTAGCCTATCGGCTAAGCCGTGGGAATTTTAGTAGTAACATGATACAGCAAGACGCGCTACTGCTTGATCTTTATCTGCAGCGCGGTTTCCCTAGGCGCGCTACTGCTAATTAGCACCAGCGTGCTTTTTTGACCCACGCTACTGCTAAAGTTCTGTGTATAAGGTTTTCCCTAGTAGTGAAGGCTTCTCTGAGCAAAGGGCCTCCTGGCAGGCTTAAATTTCCTGGAGTTCACTCTAGTTTTTTCTTGTTGCCACCATCCAGGGTTAGGTTCTCAGTCCAGAATAACCAATTATAATTGTGGTCTCAGCTGGAATGCTGAACTGAACCATGCAGTGTACTAACCAGTTGAAATGCTTGTGCATTCCACTAAATTTAAGCACCGTTATTTGCAAAAATAAGCAGACCACAATGCCTCTTGTACGCGCACCTGTCCAAAAAACCGCCGTGCAGCCGTGCCAGGTAGTCCTCGGTCCGTGGAAGAACTGGCAGAAAGTGCATTCCGGACTAGGATGCAGTTGTTTTTGCTCGTCCCTGCACTGCAATCAGGAAGTAAAACGTACGAATCAACTTCTTTTAGACTGCGTTGGTCATTCTACCTTAGTTACTACCAATGTAGGAATACCTTGAAGACTGGAGGTTAGACAACGTCAACGTGGGATAGCCATCTCATTTTGCGCGGTTGTACTAAAACTGAGGTGTGTGCTTTTGATTGCGCGGATAGAAACGATATGGAGACAGACATCCCGAAACCATGTGGAGACAGACATCCCTGTTTGCGCAAATACGAAATACGGTTATTTAAACAGTGACAGATATTACTACTTTCCCCTGTTTCCTCTTAGAACCAAGTCCTAGATTCATGCTACAACTTTCCCACTTTCTTCCCTGTTTGAACCAATGCTTTGAGTTGACTGTATGAACTAGCTTTACTTCTAATAATAGTAGAAGTCTAGGTGGCTTTGGAACAGCGGACGGAAGTAGAAAATGATCCACACGAAGGGGGAAGAGCTGGGGCAGTAGAGCAAGGTAGGTTTCGAAGGAATATATACCTGAGGGTCGTCGGCATGTGGCAAAGACGGCGTCGGGAGGCCGCATCTTGGCCACAATACCGCAGGGAGGAAGAAGGGGTCGGAGGCCCTCCCGAGCCAGCGCTCTCTCGGAGAGAACGGCACGGCCGCCGACCGGGACGCGTGGGCAGCCGTTGGTCTCCTCCCTCGCCGCCGACGACAACATGAACAATGCACCTATACCCCCTGCCCCGGTCGAGGTTGTCCAGCCGGATTTGTGACCAGCCATGAGCTGAGAGAGAGTGTGTGGACACCTACGTATTGCTTAGATCTGGAGAGCATGAGAGAGTGAATGAGAGGAACCCTAGTAAAGCAAGCACTAAGGCTCCTCCTTTTATATATAGTGGAGTGATTTTGTTGTACCGGCTTCAAAAAAATGCGCTCCTACGTGTACCCGCGAGTGGGTGTGAGAGAACTAGTGTGTGCGTGCATCGCTTCTCTTCGTGAGAGTACAATATATACTATTCCCAAAGAATGTTCGCCGCAAGAGTAATAATATAAGTGTGTGACGTGTGAGCTAAAATAAAATGTGCGCGCCGTCTTTTGTTTTTTATAAGTTCTGAGGGTAGGGTGTGAAGAGCACATATGTGCGTGACGTCTACCTGCAGATAGACGATGGGTGCCACGTGAGAGTCTGCAAGAGGACTCGGGAGAGTTGTGACTCGTGAGGGTGCGTGTGCGTGAGAGAGAGGGGGGCATGTCTCAATGCAATGCATGTGTCTGTAAATCATTATCCGACAAATATTCGCCACAAGCCTTTTCCTGACGAACGCCGCAAGAACCGTTAGATCGGCATCCGACAGTGTCAGTTTTGCCGTGTCATTTAACAGAACAGCCACTCCTCCTACACACAAATCTTCCACGTGAGTGTTAGCAATTGTCGTATGCTCCCTCCGTTCCGAAATGCAGTGCATATAGCTTTATTGAAAATTAGAACCTCGCAAACTTTTACCGAGTTTTCGTGTACCAAATTGCACATGTAGAATACCCTGTATATATCATTTCATTCATCTTCGAGAGGTAACTATAAAGATGGGTGAGGAGTCTACAAAGAAAGACCATCGTATCACCCGCAGCAATTTCAACCATCCTTTAGTGTCGAGGAATATCATAGGAACTCTATATGATATGATTTTTATAGGATTTTTTTCCTTTAGAGCCAACTGGTTCATAGGAATAGATTCATATACTCTACATTTCAAAGGAAATAAACATGATATCATTTCTATAGCTTTAGCGCCACTTGGTTCATATGAATGGATTCCTATACTCCCTTAATTTCAAAGGAAAATAAACATTAGAGTATATTCAATAGAAAAGTTCCTATGATATGAACCAAATTACATTTCTTTACTAATCCCTCCTCATAGGAATGGAGATACATGTCATCTCTAGATTCAATAGAAAAGTTCCTATGATGTGAACCAAATGACATCTCTTTTTCAATCCCTACTCATAGGAATTGAGATCCTCCATGTCATCTCTTTCCCTACAACTTCCATGTATACATCTTCTATTCCTAAATAGATAGTACAACCCACTAGTAGCTTTTTTCCAAAACATGCAACTATGGCACAAGAACTATATAGTGTGCCAATAACTTTGAAAGATGGTCGCTGGATGAAGCTAAACCGACAGTGCAGAGATGGGCAAATCCGAGCACTACTGGCCGTTGGATATCATCAACATTCCACCAGATATGCCACATGTACAATTTAGAAGACTCCATGGTTGAACTTAAGCATAATGCGCAAACCTCAAAACACAAGCACTTCTCCTTTGTTCTAGAATCTTCTGTATCATAATTGATTATTTTTTCCTAAATGAATTGCCATTATTTGTTTTTTACTTTATGATTTACAATGCACAACCCCATGAATCTTAACATTTTTATAAAACTAATTGATTTTGAATGAGATGAACTATAAGAACTAAATGAACATCTACATCATGCATATATGACTCAAAGCTTTACATGCTATAGTGTGTATTTATTCATAATTTGGTTTCGAAATCTCATGCGTTCAATACATGTGTACCTTACTAGTTTTGAGTAGAGTAGCAAATTTCACGCGGACCTGGGTATATCAAAATGCAGGGCCCATGCATCATTGCCTTTCGGTCGAACCTACATCCACAATTTTTTGTACGTGCTATATCTCCACTGGTCCCCGAACCCAAAATGTTGCCTCGTTCCCGTAAAACCAAGCGGCCCACACATATTTAAGGCGTCGACTCGAACCCATTTACTACGACGTGGCCCCGCACACCGTAGTACTCCTACAAACCCTACCGCCGCACTCATCATCGGTTTTCTTCAAGAGGATGAGGGAGAAGCCGATTTGTAGTGGAGGCGCTTTAAAAAATGGATCTGTAGTGGAGACCCCTACCCTAGGGTGCCCTAGGTAGCTGCCGCACGCATCATTGTTTTCTCTTTTCTTTATGCTCTTGTGCGCTAGAGTGAAATGATGGTTGCTTCGTCCGTCCAGCTTAATGCGGGAAAGGTGGGGATTTGTGATTTGACCCCTCATCGCTCATTTTCTACTACTGCAGTGCTACGACCGGGGTACCTCCAATTCCAACCGCTGCTCCGAACTGTAATTTGGTGCATCGCACGTGGAACAAGACGGTGGATGAGCCACATGTCTGCCAAAGGGGTCCTGTTAAGTGTGTCGCCATTTCGTGTGCGGACTGACCCTGCTTGAGTTGCTACGCCAACATGACAGGAGCAGCCTACCACTTGGTTTTGCTCCTTGGTGAATCCTGACTATATTGATCTAAAAAGATACGTGCTGAACTACCCTCTCTGTCTCGGTTTTTTATTTGTAGGCGTCTCGGTTTATAGGGCCTGCTCATAGTTCTAGGTCATCCATTTGACTAACTAAATATGAGTTACTATGTCACAAAAAGTATATCATTGGATTATTATTGGTTGATATGTGAAGAAACAAGAAACAAGGTAGAAGTTAATGCACCGTGCCTTAGTATTTTGGGATTATTTAGTTTTCTTAAGATGACTTACTCACCTAGACGGAGGGAGTAGTTGTATTTAAAAGTCGAGGGCGGGGCTTTTCCTGCGCGGTAGGCGGGGCAGTTCCTCCTAGTCGGTTCGACAGAGACGTGAGAAGACGAGGGAGTAGGTTGTTGCAAACGTAGGGTTGTGTGATTTGACAGCGAGTTACTGCTGGACAGGTGGGGCCCCGTGATTTGACTTGCCATTATCATTTTAACTGTGGCGCTACGACCGGCGTGAGTCGCCTGATTCCTGACCACCTCCATATAGGTGCCTCTCCCAATGCTCCACCATGTAGTAGTAGAGGCTGGCTCTTGCATGAGAGCCCACTTCTCCACTTTTTCCTTGCCTCTCTTTCCTCCACATATGCAAAAATGCCATGTAAAGCGCACTATTGTACTTACTTGCTCCTACAGGTGCTTAAGCTTGCCACATAGGCATAAAGTCTGATGTGGCAAGTTAATCAAGAAGAGAGAGTCTAGTTTGGTGACCCAAGGAAGAAACGGTGCTAAGCGCGTGTACCTAGGTGAAAAGACAATTTTGAGTCTATAGCTAATTAAATGAAGCAAACTTAGCAACACCATTTCATTGGAAGAGGTCACTCCTTGGCAAATGCAATAAATACTAGTACTCCCTGTGTCCCATTATATAAGAATGTTTTTGACACTACACTAGTGTCAAAAACATTCTTATATTATGGGACGGAGGGAGTACGAAGAAAGAGATAGAGAGGAGTAAAAAAATACACTTATAGCCAACCTTGTTGTAGTATGAGTGACTAAGTGATGACTATGTATGACATGCCAACATCAGATAGCCTAACGCACCGTGTTAAATCTCCAAGGGCGCGACTGCGCGAGCGACGCGACGGTCATGGTAGGCGTGACCATGATACGGGTTGCTGGCAGCCCTTGGATCTGAGATCAAACGGTCGGATGCTAAGTTGCTGAAAATTTTAAGAATAACCCTCCAGGATAGGATATTCACCCATAGGTCTAGAATCACGCCATGCAACCGTTCGATCTCAGATCCAAGGGCTCTCGGAAGCCCGTATCATGGGAGAATGGAAATCCACTACCCTACCGTTCGCACGGTGGCAGTTCGCTCCTACTCGTCCCCGCACGTCCTTTAATACTACGGTGGTTCGCTCCTAGTCGTCCCGTCCATTCACATTACGACAGTTCCACTAATCCTAACCCTCCTCCCAAATCCATGGCGTCCCAAATCTCCCCGATCGGCGGTGAGTACAAGGTTAGAACCATCACCGGTGATGAGTTTGACGTCATCTACACCCATACTTCCGCGACGGTGAAAGGATGCCTTTATCGCTTCAGACGCATGTTCGAAAACTCACATGATGAGTGGTTCGATGGGCTAGATGTTGAGTACACCACAGTCGTGGGACGAGAGAAGAATCTAAAGGACGAAGAGAGGAAGAAGCCCGCCGTGATCCAGGTTTGCGTACATAACATTTGCTTGGTCTACCACATATGCCATGCCGATGTTGAGTGCCAGGATTTTAAGAACTTCCTCGAGGACAAAACAGTCAAATTCGTTACTGTAGACTTTAAGAATGACAAAGAAGTCTTGCGTCGGATAGGCCTCATTGTAGGCAACCCCTTCGACCTCCAGAAGAATCGGCTGGTGCCCTCTCGTCAGCCTTCAATGCTGACCCTGGCAGGAGCCATGGTTCATCCTTCGTACGGTAAACTGGAGAAACCTCCATACACGTTTCATCGTCATGCATGGCAGCGGAATGTACTAGATATAGACCACATCCAGTACGCTGCAATGGATGGCTACCTTTGTTTCAATATCTACAAGGGTTGGATGAAGAGCAACAGCCAAGTTGGCGGTTCAAGCAAAGAAGTATCGGCCAAGAGGAAGAGGGGCAAGGATGAAGTCAAGGACGTGGACGAGGACTCCGAGTAAGGTGGCAGTGTCATTGCTCATGGTGGTTCTAAACTTCTAATGCAGTGTCTACCGGATTAGTTGCATAGTTTAATTTCAGGTGTGCTTAGTTTAATTTGAGGGGTGTGTTGTGCTGAGCCCCCAGCAGAACTATGTTATGTTTCTTCTTGTTACTTTAACTCTTCAGTATGTACATACTAGTACTAGTATTTCTTTAATAGAATTTAGCACCCCAATTAAGCACGTACTAGCTTTTTTAATAGTACTATATGCATAATTTGGCGATGAGCGCTCTCTATATGTACCACCTTTTTTTTCTAAATTCAATTTTTGCTCCATGGCGCAATCCATCGATAGTGGAGTACTACTGTACAAAAGTATACATTTTTTAAAAGGCTAGCATACTGTTCATCACACATATATATATAGCCAGTTAAATTCTCAACCTAGAACGATGTGCATGCCATGTAGTAAACCGATCCGGAGGAAGTATAGTAAAAATGAGGTGATTTTACCGAGCGATTGGCGGGGGAGCATGGCCTGTCATGCGGTCCCACGTGTCATGATGTACCAAGGCGATGCGTGTGTCCCTCTTGAGGCAGAAGCAATACTAGTACGTGGTTTGAGATGATGTCGAACCGAAGTGTGAAATAATGGTTGCTTCGTCCGTCTGGGAAGGTGCGGCATTGTGATTTGAAGTCTCATTGCTCATTACTACTACTGGGCCGGTATGAGTGGGGTGCGTCCCCCCTGCTGTTCTGCACTGTTATTTGGTGCTTGACACGTCGACTCGGTTGCTATATGTCCCACATGTCGGCGACAGGAAGTACAGAATTCATGAAAGGGAGCATCGACGGAGGAGTATACTACAGAATTCATGAAAGGGAACGACTTAGTTTTGGAAAAATCTGTTTTTACGGAGTACGTACCCACTAGGGTTTATAGGGCTCATCTAAAAAACATTCATTTTTCGGTTTGATAAGTCTCAATTCTACTATACTAGTAGTAGTACCATTGCATGTTGGATTTCGAGGTGTGTTAGATCACCCGATGCAAGCAGTGTCAAGAGGAAACTAACCAATGCATGTACAAGTTCATGGAAATCTAGTGGTCATTCATGCATTCGTTCTAATTAATGCCTCGATAAACATAACTTCTTGAGAAAAATGAGCGTAATGTGCAAACTACGAAATTAGTTCGACCACTCACCGTCTAACTTGGTTGGAGAGATTTTGAAATTGAGCCATAAACTGGAAAGGCTAGATTACTATTTGTGGCCTTGTATAGATGCAAAATGTATTTTTTTATAGTGGCCTTGTATAAGTAAATGGAGGGAGTACTAACCAAAGTACGTACATAGTAGGGAGTTGTAAACGAAGGGAGTAGTAAAATTTTCTCCTCGTGTTGTGAGCCACCGCGCGCGTGGGCGAGGGAGCGGGTGTAAAGGCGTACAGTAGTAGTAAGCTTCACCTCAACCTACGAGCCACCACGCCCGTGGGCGGGGGAGACGGCGTACTAAGCAAGTTTCTCCTCGTTCTGCGAGTTGACGGGACACATCAAAAGTACTCCAGTGTATAGAGCCTTGCCTCTAAGGTAGGCCCCACATGGTTTGCCTCTTTTTTTAATTTAACATAACGCGTCAAGTTGCAATTTGTTTGTTCACCCGTGGTAGACGATCCTCCCTCCACCAAGTGGACAACTAGTACACGTGCCAAATTACCACGTGGGCTGCTTTTTCATACAGAAATGAGCTCCACCGTGTACCCGCGCGGGTGTGGTTGGGAAAGATACGGGAGTACGTGCGCCGTGCATGCACCTCTTCTCTTCGTGCACGTCCCCCACCTACGTGGATGTGTGAGAGAGAGATACAAACCTAGACATAATGCGTCGTCCATCCCCATTCCTCCGCCCAGTCCGACCACCAGTCACCACCACGACACCACGCCCCACTCCTCCTCACCTTATCTCTCATATTTCTCCCTCCATTTTTATATACAAGGGGCCGCTATCAAAATTACAATTTGCAAATATACAAGGCCACTAACACTAATCGATGCAATATTAATGGTGTTTGCCTCGTGGTACTAGCAAAGGAGGACATTAATTATCCCTTGCATGCATGCGGGAGTTTGTAAAAAAATTGCATCTTGATGTTCCGTGCAATGCACGGGCATCTTGCTAGTCCATGAAAACAACACATGGCAAAATTCCACGGCGAACGAGGGATTTGAATCTATTGGAGGGGCTGTTTGGATCTTGCCCGGGGTAGCCAAAATATTGGCGACCCTTTTGTACACCGGTGCCTTTGCCACCGATGAACGAGGAATGGCTCGGGTGCTCATGCTGTCATGCATCCTCCAGCGCGCATGTTGGAGACGAGCTCGCACAAGCTTTGTTTTTTATCCCACAACGCCGCCCGAGCCGCCCGCAGACCGACCGGTGACCTGCAAATTACACCATCCAACCGTAGCGCACACATTATGACAGCAACTCAACCAACCGAACGAAATTCACGCAAACACGTAGACAAACTTATATTTCATATAAACAACGACAGCAATCATATAAAATACCGGATTTTCACACAAACATGACGGATTTCATTACATTCAAATGAACTACGCGGTGCTAGTTCTGGACAGCACATGTATATAATACCTGGCCTAAATGGTCGCCCGCCGATCGATTTGTGTTCCTCATGTCCGGCAGCATGATCACCGGACTGCCGGGAGCCCCAAAGGTATATGCTTCAGCGCAAAGGATGGCTCACTTCCCCACTACCCAACTGATATCATTGGCTGTTGCCGAAGATGATGGTGGCCGGCACCGGTTCGAGTTCATCACCGGCCACTACTTCGCCATGGCCAGCACCGGCTCGAGTTCATCCTAACATTCCCCTCTTCCATGGAGCCCATGCGGGGTCGACGAAGGTCCTCGCAACAAAAGGATCCGGCAAGACACCTGATGTGTACGCTGGCGTCGCCTCCGCGGTGGCCTTCATGGGACCCAAGCGGCGGTGGCCTCCCGTGTTCTACTTCTCCTTGATGATGGCGGCGGACGCGGAGGCGCTGGCCACCGACTCGTCGCTCTCCGCGCACCTGGCTTCTATCGCTGCTTGCATGGCGCGGCCGCCGGCATGGGAGTCTCGGCCACAGAAATGGGAGACGCGGTACGAGGCGGCGGCGTGGACGGCAACAACAACGCCCGTGCGCCGCTCCTCGTCGAGCTGGCCTGGAGCAGCGAGTTGCTGAACCGCGCGCCGCCTTGGGGTGGCAACTGGCTCCGTCGGGCGAGGGGAGGGAGGTGGATCAGCGAGCTGCATAGCTCGTATCCGGCGGGCTACCCAGTCGGCTTGGATGCGGAATAACTACTCTTCGTAAGCCATTGTAAGAGTGGACAAAATGGTGGAGGAGATAGGGGAGCGGCGGAGGTGTGCGATTCTTGGCCGGCGTTTGGCCTTGTTTAAGTAGGAGATTAAATAGATGGCGGACGGGAGGAGCTCGGCCGGCGTTGCGTTTAACGCCGGCCCGGTCATGAACGGACGTGTGTCCAGAGTGGGTTTCTCGGCTTCCACACGGGCGGGTTTCATGGAGGCGTTTGAATGCGGCACGGAGGCGTGTTCAGCCGGGCGTGCCGCGAGTGGCGCCCTCGACTCTGACCTAGGACACCGCGCTGTTCTTCCACTGACGTGTGGGCTCTTTGGGTGCATGGCCTGCATGTCAGTGACCCAACGCAGGCAACGGACAGCAGAGGAACCTTTGGTGGGCCAGGGCGGTCAGAAGCAGGCATTTCATAAACCGATGATTGTTCATTGAGTGTGACGTCATATTTTTCATGTAGTTAAGCCTACTATGTTGATAGCCCGTTCGATACGTTGTGATTCATAAAGACCGATGCAAACATCAATGTTCTGCTTATCACAGATAAGATTGATTAATACCCGTAACAATCCATGTCCTTAACAAAGGGTGCATGCACATATAGGTTTAGCGTGTGTCTTGCGTCGTGTGTTGTGTGCATGCAGGCGTGCGAGTGTTGCGTGCGTGCAAGGGTGCGTTTCAGTGTTGCATGCATGGGTGCGTACGTGCGTGTGTTCGTGAGTGCATATGTATGTGTCAGTGTTGCATGCCAGCATGCGTGTGTGTGTACGTTATGTGTACGTGTCGGTGTTGCACGCCTACATGCGTGCGTGTCTTGCGTGCATGCATGTGTGCGTGCGGGGTGAGGCTACACGTCAGTCGACTGACTTTTTCATCTCTGGTCATTAGATTTTCCAGCCGTTGGATACGAAATCAAGGGCCTCCAGTTTATCATCAAACTCCACCCCCCTGAGCCTCCAGCCACCACCGGCCGAACCGCCCGCCCCCGCCGCCCACGGCCGGCCCGCCCTCCCCGAAACCACTCCCCACCGCTGGTTC
>NC_041381.1:574732158-574766431 GCF_002162155.2 Triticum dicoccoides | reverse complement strand
CCAAAGGTTTCACGGTTACGTGCCCCGATGGTGCAACACTAGTTGTGCCGTTTGACTGGTCAATTGATTGTGTCATCAACAAAATATGGAGTTGTACGGGTGAGCCAGTGACAATATAATCATGACATGTATTTGTTTAACACGGTACAGACGCAAGGGCTCATATATACGCGCAAGCACTCACTGCTATAAGCGCACACACGCGAACCCTACCCCTATGAGCACCTTGGAGAGAGTGGGCCAGCATATATGATCTTGAGATTTTACGAAGTCACCATAGGTGCCTCGTAGTCGAGTGGAACGTCTCCTCCCACTGAATGTACATCGCCGAAAAATACTGAAATTAACACAAGATAAATGCAAGCACCGAGACTTTAACCTTGGTGGGCTCGAGAAACCACTGTCCTCTAACCATCCAACCACATGTTGGTTAGCACGACAAAATGTGTGTGGTGACCGTGATGAGCTTATTCTGAAGTCCAGTAACCATATCATGCTTTCGCTTCAAATACAATGACCGTAAGTGTCGTCAACAAAATACGGAGCACGCATCAAATGCAAAGTCCGTCGGTGTCATCAACAAAATATGGAGATGTATCGTGAGCTAGGTACCATTGTACTATTGTATATGCTTATTTTCTTAGTGGCCGATTGCGTGCGTGGTGTGGTGGGCACATCATTTCTAGTTGTGGTGGGTCAACATGAAGACTCATGGGTCGGTTCCATCCTGCGCCACATATAGGTTGGACCAAGACGTGTTATACGGAGACCCATGTGGAGGATTCGGCGTACAACACGAAGCTACCAGAGTCGCGGAGGACTCTATCCCCACTGGTGATAAGCCGACTATATATGATTTGTAACCCTAGGCCCTTAGTATGTTATACAAGCTTGGGGGCTAGTTCGTCGATAGTATACACACACGCACAATGCCTGGTATTCACGTGTACTTTGTACACACCCCTATCACTAATATACAGTACCAGGAGTAGGCTCTTTCTTCAACTGCAAGGGTCCGATCCGAACTAGGGTAAAACTTTGCCTCGTATTACCATCCAGCCTAACAGCCAGGGATATCCTACCAAATGATATGATGAAATCATATCTGCCAACTACTATTAGAGAGGTGTGTCGGGGGGCAATGTGTGCGAGAGAGGCCTAAAGATAATGTGCGTGCGGGAGACACGTAGGCACATATATGTGCGTATAGAAGGCTAGTAGAGACCGTGCATGTGTATATATGCATGTGAGAGAAATAGTGTTTTCCAATTGAGATTAGTGAAAAGAGTGGTACATAGTAGTCAGAAAGAGAGAGAGAGAAACATAGAGAGCATGTGCGTGAGACACCCCGACACCCTCAAAGAGATTGTGAGCATGTGTGAAAGAGAAATGCCGATGCATATAAAGTGTGTGCACTTATGCGTTAGATAGAGATATATATACTGCGTTTGTGAGAACGGGGCGAAGCATAGTGCATCTACGTGTAAAAGGCGGTTCGACACATTAAATTAAAATATAAATGGCATTATTATATTTGGATGAGATCATGAATTTTGCAAATTTGCGTATGGACGAAAAATCGGTCTATCAGACACCCATACTTTATTGAATTCTAGCATGTGCATGTGTTTATTTCATATTATCGATCCATAGAGTGAGAGCGGTTTGAAATACAGGCAATGGATGCTTTTGCAATTCATATATAAACATTAATTAGTGCACTCCATGTTGTTAGTGTGAAGCACTTTATACATTTGTCACTTGCATGGATACGTTCCAAATTGCTAGCTACGAAATAAAATACATGTCGAATTCAACATAAAGGGGGTTTCAAAGATTCGAATTCATAGGAAGTGCATTCATCTATTTGAACCCGAGATAATGGCATTTGTAAATCAGATGTAAAAGGGGGCATCAATGTTTGTTGTGAGTTTGAACATGCTATATATATTCATACGCATATCTAACTCTTTTTTTGCAACCAAGGAGATTATACCTGGAACCATGCATGACCTGGGGTGAGTTGCATATTTTTTAATATATACTCGTGTACAATGTATATTAAAATGTACCCCCTCCATTCCAAAATAATCGTAGCTTTAGGATTTTCAAGAGTAAAGATTTGTGAAGTTTGACAAATCCTGAAAGTTCAATTCAAGAGAACCGAAAACGTTAATGCTTCTGCTCCCAAATATTGAACGAAGCGCCAAATAGGCCTCTGGTCACCCGAAACCGCGCGAGACTAATGTTTTGGTGGTAGGAAATTACTGTCCTGACACTGGCATGTGTAGCCTATCGGCCCGATGTCCAAAGGTCTAAACCGAGGTAGGTTTGTAACTTCACCAAGATGCCAGTCTCAACCGCCTCCGAGAAGCATTCATACGCCATGGGCGCCTAAACACCCATGCGCCCGGCCGAAATCTATCCCGCCCACATTTGGGACACCTGACATGACTGTCCTACCCCCAACCAGCAATATGTCCGAAATTTTAGATGGGGGCAAAGTTTGTAACTTTCCCCAAATTTCAAACAAGCACGTCTCAAACCGAAACATTGTTCCCCCTTAGTTCCCCGCCTCCCTCCGTTTCCCCATTCATACTCTGTGGGCGCGAAAACGCCCTCTCCACCAGCCACGAAACTCCAGCCTCCTCCGTCCTCCACCCCATAGCGGCCAATCCACCGCCGCCCTCCTCCATCACGCCGGCGCCGGTACCCCGACGTCGTCGTCCAACGCAACCGCAACCGCAACACCCTCAAGGATTTAGCAGCTGAAGCCGAGGCAGAGCTGCCTCCACGACGCCGACGCCGACGTGCGTCGTACTAGAACCACTCTGACCACGCCGTCATGTGCCTCACTGCTGCAGCTCCACTATCGCAACCGTCCACCGCACCGGAGCTGTTCCTGCTATGCTGTCGTTCGCCGCCTCGGATCTGCTTCCCCGCCGCCGACAGACGGCCACCGCACCACACTCAACAACTTGGCCATGGGTTCGTCCAAGGCTGCACCGTCCTCCACAACTTCTGGTTTCCGGCAAACAACAAGATCGTCGGAAAAACAGAAGGAGGACACAGCACTGCCAGCAGAAAGAGGTACTCCTCTTCCCTTATTCGTGCAAATCTTACGTCTCCGCTCACACCGTATTCATCCCACTAAAGAAACTAGTTGAGCGCTTCTTACTGCATCTTCTTCGTGATACTAAATGCACAAGGTTTCCTCCCTTTTACTATTTCACCTTTGCTAGAGGTCAATAGCCCGCCTGGATTTCAATTCAGGGTCAGTCGAACCGCAATTAAAAGAAGCAGCACCCGCTTAGGCGCGCGGAGCACCTAGTCCGCCTGTTCCCCGGGGAAGCGGCGCATCGGTGTCTATCATAGGGGTGTGGGGCGCAGGAGCTGCTTGCGCCCGATCTGGAGGTCGGCAGGGCTTGAATGGATGGGGGGCGGTGCCAAGCATGGTGGTGCGGTGAGGTCGAGGGGAGGGCACAGGCAGGGGAGGAATACTGGGCCGATGGTTGCTGGCGTTTCGAGGAAGATCGTCAACACTAAGTGGCTGGAGGTAGATGAAGGCGATCTGCCCGTTCTTTGTACATCGGACAGTGCAGAAAAAATGGACTGACCTATTTGCTTTCAGTCGACTGTTATTTTCATAGAATCCTGTAGTAATTGAGTGTGCCATGTATGTTGTAGAGCTATCATATGTCTCCTGTCATTTATTTCTCACTGACCTGCTATCTGCTACCTTTACACTGTACTAATTGTGCACACACTTCACCCATACTCACACTATTGTTTTTTTATGCATGGGTATTTCAGACTCTGACGCAGTGTTGATGAATGCAGAAAAGAAAAGATAGAAGTCGCTCCAGTGTAATTCGAAGATAAGAACTAAGCGTTCCAGCGCTCTAATGGGTGCAGTGTCAGCAGTTGAAGACAGTAAAAGTAGCTCTACAGTTGATGATCTCAATTGCCACACACAACCATCTCAGGTGCTTGCTTTAACTTCGTGCTGTCAAATATGGTTGCATGTTGCATATGGTGTCTAGCTTGTATTGCTTCCAATTTGGTTAAATTGCATCTGCTTACTTTACACATTATACCTTTGATAATGACATGCCTTCCTATTTTTGATACATACTACATATGTCTATTAACCATGTTCATACATCAAACTAATGCTCTTTTGTATCCCTCATCAATCACTTATGATGAGACAGTCACCCGGGTGGGTTACTGTGAGACGCCCTACTCGTTTAAAGAGTGCAATGTCATCCTCCCCACATGATTCTCAAGAAACAACAAGGCTAAATGAAGATAGTCAACGTAGCTCTCTAGTTGATCACCGCACTTCCGCCACACCACCATCGCAGGTGCTTGCTCTTACTTGGCAGTGTGATATGTGGTTGCATGTTGCATATGGTGTCTACCTTGTAATGCTTCTAATTAGGGTAAATTGCATCTGCTTAGTTAACACATTATACCTGTGAATATGACATGCCTTCCTGTTTTTGGTACATACTACGTCTTTCTATTAACCATGTTCTTACATCAAACTACTTTTCTTGTGTATCCCTCATCAATGCTCCTAATTTGTTAAATTGCATCTCCTTAGCTTACACATTATACATGTGGATATGACACGCCTTCCTGTTTTTGGTACATACTACATCTACCTATCACACCATGTTATTACATCAAACTACTGTTCTTGTGTATCCTGCGTCTATCGCTTATGATGAGACAGTCACGCGCGTGGGTTAATATGAGACGCAATACTCTTATAAAGAATGCAATTTCATCCTCTCCACATGATTCTCAAGAAACAGCAAGCCTAAATGAAGATATTGAACGTTGCTCTATACCTGAAGACAGCACTTCCCCTACACCACCATCATAGGTGCTTGCTCCAACTTTGCAGTGTGATATGTGGTTGCATGTTGCATACGGTGTCTAGCTTGTAATGCTTCTAATTAGGGTAAATTGCATCTGCTTAGTTTACACACTATACCTGTGAATATGACATCCTATTTTTGGTACACACTACATCTATGTGTTAACCTTGTTCTTACAAGAAACTACCTCTCTTCTGTATCCTGCATCAATCACTTACAATGAGTCACCTTTATTCGTTGCATATTGCATATTATTTCTAGCCTATTGCCATGTATTGCTTCTAATTTGGTCAAATACATTTGTTAGGGCACCCTTTTAATTTGGCAGAGTGATATTGGTTTCATCTTTCATAAGGTTTCTAGCTTGCATCGATTCTAACAAGTTCAAGCACCTTGTGCTTAGTTTACACTTTATACATCATACATGTCAATATGTCACACCGTCCTGTTTTTCATACATATTTCATCCTCCTATCATGCGTCTGCCTTACATGAAAGTAGTGTTCGTCAGTATCATGCATCACTAAGTTCTGAAGAGCAAATTTTATTCCTTTTTCTTGTGGGTTTGACTTGACAAGGCAAAATCAAGAAAGAGTAAGGAAGGCGATGATGGTGGTCCTCTGCAGCAACGTAAACGGAGCATCTGTACCGATTCTCCTTGTACTGATAGTGCATTACATGGTCCAAGTCTCCGCTCCCCTACCCCACCATCCAAGGTGCTTGCTCTAACTTGGCAGTGTGATATCTGGTTGCATGTTGCATATGGTGTCTAGCTCGTATTGCTCCTAATTAGTGTAAATTGCATCTGCTTAGCTTACACATGATACATGTGAATATGACACGCTTTCCTGTTTTTGGTACATACTATATCTGTCTATCACACCATGTTATTACATGAAACTACTCTTCTTGTGTATCCTGCATCGGTCACTTATGATGGGACACCTTTAAGTTGGCAGTGTGATATTGGTTTGCGTCTTGAATATGATTTCTAGCATGTATTGCTTCTAGTTTGATGAACGCCACCTATGACGAGACAGTTTTAACTTGGCAGAGTGATATTGATTGCACCTTCCATATGGTGTCTTGCAGTGTTTCTAATTTGTTGAAGTGCCTTCTGCTTAGTTACCACATCATAGGTGTGAATATGTCACACCATCCTGTTTTCATACATATTCCATCCTCGCATCATGTGTTTGCCTTTCATACGAGTTGTGTTCGTCAGTATCATGCATGAATGAGTTCTGAAGAGCGAATTTTATTCCTTTTTCTTATCAGTTTGACTTCACAATGAAAAATCATTACAGCTAAAGGAAATTAGTCCGGGAGTGGATGATGGTGGTCCTTCGGAGCAACTCAAACAGGGGGTCTCTAAAGATTCTACTCCGCCATCCTCCCAACAAGATTCGCAAGACAACACAAGGCTGGACAGTCAACGTAGCTGTGTAGATGATGAGCACATCTCCCCTACTCCACCATCACAGGTGCTTGCTCTAACTTGACACTATTATATGTGGTTGCATGTTGCGTATGATGTCTAGCTTGTATTGTTTCTAACTTGAATTGCATCTGCTTACTTTACACATAATGAGTGTGAATATGACACGTGTTCTTGTTTCTAGAACATACGTGTACATGATGAGCACATCTCCCCTACTCCACCATCACAGGTGCTTGCTCTTACTTGGAACTGTTATACGTGGTTGCGTTTTCCGTATGATGTCTAGTTTGTATTGCTTCTGATTATGTAGAATTGCATCTGTGTAGCTTACAACTTATATCTGCAATAATCACTTACCCATAAGACACATTTAACTTGGGACTGTGATGTAGGTTGCATCTTGCATTGTCTTCTAGCTTGTACTGCTTCTAATTTCTTGAAATGGCACTTACGACGAGACACTTTTTACCTGATAGAGTGATATTGGTTACATGTTCATATGGTGCCTAGCTTTCTAATTTTGTTGAAATGCCTTCCGCTTACTGTTTTTTCATGCATATTCCATTCTCCTATCGTACGTGTGAATATGAAACGCTGTCTTTTTTTGTATATATTTCATCCTCCTATCATGTGCTTGCCTTACATCAAAGTAGTGTTCGTCTGTATCATGCATCAACCAGTTATGCAGAGCTAATTTTATTCATCTTCTTGTGGTTTTGACTTCATAAGGCAATATCAGAAAATAGGAAGGAAAAGAGTAAGTTAGGGGATGTTGGTGGTACTCTGCACCGATGCAAACAGAGACTCTCTAGATTTGCCACTGCTACTGCTAATGAAGTTTAAGTCCCAAGTCTACATGATGAGTTCATCTCCCGCACTCCACCATCGCAGGTGCTTGCTCTAAGTTGACAGTGTGATAATTGGTTTCATGTTGCATATGTTTTCTAGCATGTATATCTTCTATTTTGATTAAATTGCACCTGCTGAGTTTATATGTTATACATGTGCATATGACATGGCTTTCTGTGTCTAAAATACATTGCATCTATCTATCATACCATGTCCTTACATCAAAGTACTGTTGTTGTGTATCCCGCATCAGTAACTCATGATTGGACACTTTTAACATGGCAGTTTGATAGTGGTTGCATCTTGCATTGATTTCTATGTTGTACTGCTTCTAATTTTTCGAATTGCCACTTATGACAAGACACTTTTAACTTGGCAGTGTAATATTGGTTGCATCTTTCATATGGTGTCGAGCTTGCATTACTTCTATTTTCTTGAAAATCCTTCTGCTTAGTTTGCACATTGTAGCTGTGAATATGTCATGTTGTCCTGTTTTTCTTACATATTCCATCCTCATACGGTTGTCTTACATCAAAGTATTGCTTGTGTGTATCATGCATCAATGAGTTTTTAAGAGTGATTTTATTCTTTTGTGTTGTGGGTACAGCTTGACATGGCAAAGTCAAAAAAGAGCAAGGAAAATAATATAGTAGGGAGTGATGTTACTCATCGGGTGAAACAGAAAAGGTTCTGTCGTCGAGATTCTGCTGGTACTTATAGTGCAGTAGAAGGTCCAAGTCCACCGGCTAAATCTACAAACACAGTATCACCTGCTCCACCAGCTGCAGCATCCGCTTCAACTGTACCAGCATCTCAACCAGTTACTCGTTTGTTTGCTCCGGAACTGGCCAGTTCCCAAGCTGCCTTCACACCTAACACTACTTCTGAAGCACTGCTGACACAACAGGACTTGGCAAGATCAGATGAACCTCATGAGCATCAACACCAAGACGGTACCTGACCGAGTCAAGTTGCAGTTGCATGCTCCTTTATATGTACTCTCACAGTTTGATGTACACTAACACTTTCCATATTCGTTGTTGAACTAGCACCACGGCGCAAGCGGAAACAGACATCAGGGGTAATGCTTGACAGATTAACAAAATCTGAAGGAGGAAGAATGGAGATCCATTTTGAGGCAGGTTTAAAAAGGCCACGTGATGCTACAGAGTCAGCCAAGTTAGTATCAGAGGCAGCCGTTGCCGTTAGGTGTCATGCGCGTATCCTCCCAACGTGGATCCAGTACAGGAATGAGAAAGACAATACCTAGTTTAACACCTTCCTTGACCATTTATCCGTAAGTAATGTTATTCATCGCAATTAGTAATATTGTCTTGCTATGTCCCATACTTTCTAGCTTCCTCCTAATAAGACTCACATTCTTTTTTCAACAGATGAGGTTCAAGTTGGATCCGAAAGATGATGCAACTAAACAAGCATGCACTCATGTTTTTCAGTCTGCTCTGCGACAGTATCGGTACCACCTTAGAAAATCTCACTTTGAAGGCAAGGCCAACAATGAAATCGCCCAAACATCTCCAGTGGAATATATTACAGATGAAGACTGGATAACCCTCGTTAAACACTGGTCTGATCCAAAGTATCAGGTAGGCTATATGTATTTGATCAGACCACATATTGAACAAGTATCTTGTAAATAGCTGCTACTTCCTTCTTTTTTGTGCCATATTATCGTATCTATATTGACTTGTTCCAAATACAGAGGAAAGCCCGTGCGGACCAAAAAGAACCTGAACCGAATGCAGTGCAAATCTTCAAGGATTGCCACACCAGCAAGATGAAGGGCATGAGCACACCAGCTCAAGCCGATGTTGTAAGTCCTTACTCCTCCTGCCTTGAACTGATTGGTAATGTGATGTGTTCATTTAACTACTTGGTTTGCAGCAATGTCAGTTACTCTGTTCACTTTTATACACAGTTGTCTTAACGTATCATTTCACCTTACATGGTTTAAAAGAGATGAAGGATATTCTTTTGGTCTTGATCTGTAATCTAGTTGTTATGTTCACGTGCGCACATAATTAGCATGTTTGTTTTATATCTATTTGCCCATGATATGAATGATGTCATACTATGTTCATCCTACTTTAAACCATGTCTCTTTATCCTTAGATGTCAATGAATGTGAGGAAATAGACAATACAGTAGGCATGCTACATGGATATATGTTCCGAAAGTGATTTTATTATGTAGTTGGCACTACAATACATGCTAATGTATTACAGTAGTTCACCAAAATAAGTTATGTATAAACATTTAACCTACTCTGTTTGTTTTTATCTCATTAGTAACTTATCTGGTACACTAATCTACAAGTTCAAACTTTCAGGAAGCTATGGAGCAAATGATTGAACAGCCACAACCACCTGAAGGTGACGAGGCTACTACAGGCACAATGTCACCTTTTGCTGCAGTGCGTCAGTATCTCTCCACTAACAGTGCAAAAAGCACCTTCCTGCGTAATTCTGGGTTGGTTGTCAAGGTAACCTCGTCCAAATCGCCTACTGAACAAAATCTTCCTGCTAGACAGAGTGATATATCTGTGCTCCAGACACAAGTCCAATCCCTAATGGACGTTGTTTCAGAAACAAGAATAGTGGTTGAGAAATGTCGTCAAGATATGAATGGTTTTGAAACCAGACTATCAGACATTCGCTTCGTTGTTGAAGAGCAATGGCGGAAAAAGGTGGAGATCGTGCTGCTCCATCAGATTCTACAGCCTGAAACATTAGCACTCAGGTCAAATGATTTGTGCTTCTATACATCTAATGATGCTTTTATCTGGAAGGACTGTAAACTTTATGACAACATGCCTTTTGTTGTATGATTGGAATTTATTTTGTTGTGATACAACATTTATGATGCTGCCACAGGCTGCAGTAATTACGACGCTATTTTTGTATAGTGTAGGTTTATCTTAGTAATGTATTCGGCCAAAAGCTTCATAGGAGCCCAACATGCGAACATTCATCGGGCCCATTCCAATTGGGCTAAAAACGATTACGGGCCGAAATTGGCATGTAGCCCACTAAAAATATCTGGGCTTAAATTAGCATAAGCTTTCAAATTTTTCTGGTAGGCATGTGCCCATAGTGGGCCTTTAATAGGCCTAAACATAATTTGGGCCCTCAGTAAAAATAGGCCGTTTACAGGTGTAAATATCTCGAGCCCATAAAAAACATGGGCCTTTAATAGACCAAAAGTGAGATTGGGCCCTGATTGTGCCAAATAACCCACTGGACTTAGCAGGCCGAAATGGTGGCCCATTTATGATGCGGATATTAGACAGGTCGAAATTCGGACGGGCCGTAAATGCGCCGACCTAATACACGGGCCTTTAACAGGCTGGAACTTCGGTCGGGCTAGATTATCGTCATTTTTATATGGGCTGTTAATGGGCCCGATATGAAGTTGGGCCACATATGTCCCATGGTTTATGTCCGGCGTTAACAGGCCGAAAATGACAACAGGCCGAAAGTAGCCCAAATCTATAGTGGGCCTCTAACAGGCCGAATGATAGACATGGCCGAATATGACCCAAATCCTTCACGGTCGTTTATGGGCCGAAAGTTTTGATGGCCTGTAAATGGGCCCAAATGAAGCCGGACCTTTAACAGGCCAGAAATACACCGGGCCGTAATTCGGCCCAATTACTTAGCGGACTGTTAACGGGCCAGAAGTGACCATGGGCCTCATTGATGACAAGTTTAGACCAGGCCGTTGACGGGCCGATTTGACAGAGAATGTTGGGCCTTTAGCTGGGCTGGCCCATTATGGTCTGCAGAATCTTTTGGGCCTTTAGCTGGGCCGGCCCATTGTGGTCCGGAAAATCTTGTGGGCCTTTAGCTGGGCCGACCCATTATAGGTCCGCTAAATTTTTTGGGCCTTTAGCTGGGCCGGCCCATTATGGTCCGCTAAATCTTATGGGCCTTCGGTTGGGCCGGCCCATTTAAACTTTGTGGGCCACTTTTGGGCCGTTCCACGTGTCAACATATCATAGGCCCATCTCGACCGTTGCATGAGTGACACCTGTGCCAACGCGGAGCTGACACGTGGATCTGTCAGCCAATGAGAATTTTACACGTGGAAAATCGGCATTGGTCGTGGCTGTTAACGGGTTATCGGATCCAAAATCCGACCCGATAGCTTAACGGCGTTCCGTTATGGTGGATGCCACGTGTCGGTCACCCTTGACGAAAGCACTTCTGTGACGCGCGATTTATCGTCATGGAAGTGGACACTTCCGTGATGATAATTTTGGTAATGTCATGGAACACTTCTACGACAGCACAGGTATGACTATCTTGATTTTGTCATAAATTTGTCATGGATGTACATGCATGACAAAAAACGCGACCTACTGTGACAAACATGTATCATCACGGAAGTGTATGTTTTTTGTAGTGGAGAGCCTCACACATGACGATGAACACCGAGATGTGAAGGAAAGAGTTCGAGGCTAGATCGTGGTAGTACATGAAAGAGTTCGCAGCTAAGTGGAAATCTAGCCCGTAGTAGTACATGAGTCCATAGACGAACGGGTGGAGTGGAAGACCTAACCCTCTAAGGAAGTGGGGAAGGAAGATGACCCGTTCGCCGGGCTTCGAAGTGGGAATGACTTGACCTTCGGGTGTAAGCATGTGCTTGATATCGGCGACGAGGTACCCCGCACTCCGGAGATCTTTTATCTCCTTCTCCATCACGAAGGAGGACTCCCACTTGCCTTTGGAGCCAGCTATGACCATGATCGGAGGAGGTGGTGGTGGTGAGAAAGACGGAGACTTTGCAGGCGCAGAGAGCTTGGGAGATTGGAAGGATGAGGATATGTGAAGGCGTGGGGAAGAAAGTAAAGATCCATTGCCCTCCTATAGGAAGTAAAAATACCAACCACCCCCCACTCGTGCCTTGAATCTCGCCTATTCCAAATGAAGGCGTGTGCTGCAGACAGTTTGATTACCCAAATATCATTGATGTGCAATCACGTATTAAGTGGGCACGATCTCTGTTTTGACAGGACGTGCCAATGAGGCATGGCCTTGAAACACGGAACATGGGGTGGGAAAACGGTTCAAAATGTCAAAGGGTCAAGTCTGACGCTTCACTGAAAAAGTTGTCAGTAAAAGACACTATTCTTCTTTTTTATATATCATGCCTTCGCGGCTAAGGGTTGTGTTATTATGAAAAGCCGGATACAATTCTTTTACAGAGGGAAGCCAAAGACAATCTGAACGCCAAATATATCATCATTGAAGACTGGTTCAGGGGTTACTATGCGAGTCCTGTACTAGGGGGTCCTCGGGCGTCTGGTCTATTGGATGTGGGCCGGATTGATGGGCCGTCGAGATACAAGACAGTAGATCACCTCTCGTGTCCGGAAGGGACTCCCGTATGCGTGGATGGCAAGTATATGTATATGGATATGTTAATCCTTTCTGTAAAACCGACTTTGTACAACCTAATCCCCTCCGATGTCTATATAAACCGGAGGGTAGATCGGAGGCAGGATCACAACATTGCTAGGCTAGCTAATCTAGGGTTAGCCGAATCGATCTCGAGGTAGATCAACTCTTGTAACCCATATACCCTTGAATATAATCAAGCAGGAGTAGGTTTTTACCTCCATTAAGAGGGCCCAAACCTTTGTAAAACACGGTGTCCTTTGTTCATAGTTACCTTCGGTCCTCAGACATACAGCTTGCCCCCCCCCCTACCCGAGATCTGCCAGTTTTGACACTGACAATCGGTTGAGCCTAAGTTTTTGCTTCTTCACATGAGTTGTGCTATTCTTGGAATGTCATTTTATTTTATTTTGCTTGTTGTTTTAATAAAATACTTAGATCTGAAAGTTTTTAAATAAGAGAGAGTCCTCACTTAGCTACCTATTTACTTAACTACTCATTTGGTCTTCACTTATATCTTTTTGAGTAGTTTGTCATTCACTCTCATGCTTCACTTAGATTATTTTGGGAGATGAAATTTTTGTGTTCATGTTCTTCACTTAAATTTATTTGAGCTTGTCAAAAGCAATTGCAAGATATGAAACTAGTCCCAAAGTGATAGATATCCAAGGAGGATAAAATAAAAACTTTCATGAAGATCATTTGACAAAATAAACTTGGTTCTTTGTAATAGTTTTGAGATATGACGATATGATATGTGGGTCATGTTGATGAGTAATTATGCTTTAGTAAGAATATTAGTTATAAGCTTTGTGATTCCCTATGCAAGCATGAAAGTCAATAGTTATGCAATGAAAATTACATCCTACTTGTGGTGCATTATTCAGTGTTAGTTATGCTTAATGCTCGCTTATGAGATTTTTCGTTTCTTGGTTGGACGCTTCTCAATCTTTCTGCTAGCCTTCATTTGCACTAAGTATGATCACTACTTGTGCATCCAAAACCCGTTAAACCAGTTTTTCCATGTAAGTCCACTATACCTACCTACATGCGGTATTTCCATGCCGTTCTAAGCAAATTTGTATGTGCCATCTCTAATTTTCAAAATAAATTTCCCTTTTGTGTGCTCTTACCGCTCACGAGGCGGTGAGGGGTGGCCGATATTTTCCATGCTAGATGTGTTATTCTCAGGATGAGTGTTTATTCACTTGTCGTTGCACGAGAGTACGACAAAGGTATTAGGGATGCCAGTCCCGAAATGAAAAATGAATTTACTTTATGTTGTCAAATAATAAATTCCTTGGAAAGTGTTGGTATGGAGGGCACCCGTGGATACGGTTAGCCATGGAAATTGAAAGTATGGTGGAAAAAGGAATAAACTTTATTTTCTGTTTGGGAACCGCCTATGATATATCTAGCATGGAAAGTATTCAGAACTCTAAGTCGTTTTCGTTGGTGGGAAAAGAATGCCTCCCAAAATGTTTTTATCTCTCAATTTTTGCTTTGAGCTCTGGCACCTCTACAAATCCCTACTCCGCTCCATGAAGGGCCTTTCTTTTACTTTATGCAATTTTGTTTTTTACTTGAGTCTCCATCTTCTCTTATAAAGCACCAACTAAGGGGCACTATGATCTTACTTGAGCATTGGGTATAGTAAGTATTCGAGTGTGTTTCATGAATGGATCAATGATTGAGCATAATGGGCTAGGGATAACTTGCTTTAGTGTTGATATTTTGAAAGACATGGTTGCTTGTTGATATGCTTGAGTATTAAAGTCTTCATGTCTAAACTAGACTATTGCTTTGAACCATATACAAGTCTAAATGTCTGTGCTACAAAGAAAAGAATATGATATGAACATGTTAGGCAGCATTCCACATCAAAAAATCTATTTTATCATTTACCTACTCGAGGACGAGCAGGAATTAATCTTGGGGATGCTGATACGTCTCCAATGTATCTACAATTTTTTTATTGTTCCATGTTGTTATATTATCATTCTTAGATGTTTTACAATCATTTTATAGCAACTTTATATCATTTTTTGGGACTAACCTATTGATATAGTGCCCAATGCAGTTGTTGTTTTTTGCTTCTTTTTTACATTACAGAAAATCAATATCAAACGGATTCCAAATACAGCGAAACTTTTTGGAGATTTGTTTTGGACCAGAAGACATCCAGTGGGCTAGAGAAGCACCTGGGGGTGCCCCAAGGGGGCACAACCCACCAGGGTGCGCCTGGGGGCCCAGGCGCGTCCAGGTGGGTTGTGCCCACCTTGGTGGCCTGTCACACCACCTCTTCACTATATAAATGCCCAAATATTCCAAAAATCCTAGGGGAGTCAACAGAATTTTGTTCCAGCCGCCGCCAGTTCCAAAACCATGAGATCCAATCTAGAGCCCTTCCCTGACACTCCGCCGGAGGGGGGAATCATCACCGATGGCCATCTTCATCATCCCGACGGCTACCATGATGAAGAGGGAGTAATCCACCCTCAGGGTTGAGGGATTGTACCAATAGCTATGTGTTTAATATCTCTCTCTCTCTCTCTTGTGTTCTTGAGATGTCACGATCTTGATGTACCGCGGGCTTTGTTAGTATATTCGGATCATATGGCGTTTTCCCCTCTCTATCTTGTGATCAATTGAGTTTTCCCTTTGATATTTCATTTTATCAGATTGAATACTTTTTTGGATTTGAGAACACTTGATGTATGTCTTGCTATGAATACCCGTGGTGACAATGGGATATCGTATTGATTCACTTGATATATGTTTTGGCACTCAACTCGCGAATTCCCGAGGTGACATTGGGGTAATCTATGCATAGGGGTTGATGCACGTTCTTGTCTTTGTTTCTCCGGTAGAAATCTTGGGGCACTCCTTGATGTTCTTTGTGTTGGGTTGAGCATGAATCTGAATTTGCTTTGGTGTTATTTTAGTAGGAACTCTTGGATAGATCGATCGAAAAGAATAGCTTTGAGGTGGTTTCGTACCCTACAAACATTTTCTTCTTATGTTCTCCACTAGATAGGAATTTTGGAGTGATTCTTCATTGCATGTTGAGGGATGGTATATGAACCAATTATATTAGCATTGTTGAGAGATTGCAACAGCGGAAGTATGGACCCTAGGCCTCATTTTCAAGCATTGCAATACCGCTTGTGCTCCATTTTATCAATTTCTACCTTGTTGTTTTTTATTGTTCTTACTACAAAAACCAATATCTACTATCCATATTGCACTTACCATCTCTTCGCCGAACTAGTGCACCTATACAAATTACCATTGTATTTGGTGTGTTGGGGACACAAGAGACTTTTTATTATTTGGTTGCAGGGTTGTTTGAGAGAGACCATCTTCATCCTACACCTCCCACAGATTGATAAACCTTAGGTCATCCAGTTGAGGGAAGATTGCTACTGTCCTACAAAACTCTGCGCTTGGAGGCCCAACACGTGTCTACAAGAATAAAGTTGTGTAGTAGACATCACATAGAAACGAGCGGGAGAGTGTGTCTATGTACCCTCGTAGACCGTAAGCGGAAGCATTTCACAACGCGATTTATGTAGTCGAACTTTCTTCGCGCTCCAACCGATCTAGTACCGAATGCACGACACCTCCGTGTTCTTCACAGGTTCAGCTTGGTGACGTCCTCCACCTTCTTGATCGAGCAAGATGGCGAGGTAGTAGATGAGTTCCAGTAGCATGACAGTGTGGTGATGGTGATGGTGAAGTAATCCCCACTGGGCTTCGCCTAAGCACTATGAAAATATGACCGAGGGAGTAAACGGTGGACGAGGCACCACACACGGCTAAGACAATTGTTATGTCCTTATGTGGCACCCCTCCCCATGTATATATAGATGGGGGGCGAGGAGGCAGCCTGGAGGCGCCCCAAGTGGGGCTGAATCCCACTTGGGGTCCTGCCCCAAGCTGCGACCCCCTGCCATGTATGAGTGTGGGAGGAAGGCAAGGGAGAGTGCCCCCCCCCCCTTTCCTTTCTCACTTGAGGAGGGAAAGGAAAAGGAAGGACACCCCTCCCCTTTCCTTCCCCTAGGACCTGCTATCCAAAGAAGGGGAGCACCAAGGGCTGGTCCATCCCCCCTTTTGGCCCATTAGGCCCATACACTTACCGGGGGTGTCCGGAACCCCTTCCGGTGACCCGATGACTACCCGGTGCACTCCAAAACTCTTCCGGTGTCTGAATACCGTCGTCCTATATATCAATATTTACCTCTTGACCATTTCGAGATTCCTCGTCATGTCTATGATCTCATCCGGGACTCCAAACAACATTCGGTCACCAAATCATATAACTCATATAACACTATATCGTTAACAAACATTAAGCGTGCGGACCCTACGGGTTCGTGAACTATGTGGACATGACCGAGACAACTCTCTGGTCAATAACCAATAGCGAAACCAAGATCATATTGGTTCCTACATATTCTATGAACATCTTTATCGGTCGAACCTTATGACAACATACGTAATTCCCTTTGTCCATTGGTGTGTTACTTGCCCGAGATTTGATCGTCGGTATCTTCATACCTAGTTCAATCTCGTTACTAGCAAATCTATTTACTCATTCCATAATACACCACCTCATGAATAAACTCCCTAGTCATTTTCTTGCAATCTTATGATGTGTATTACCGAGAGGGCCCAGAGATACCTCTCCGACACTCGGAGTGACAAATCCTAATCTCAATCTATGCCAACTCAACAAACACCTTCGGAGATACCTGTAGAGCATCTTTATGATCACCCAGTTACGTTGTGACGTTTGATAGCTCATAAGGCATTCCTCCAGTATCCGGGAGTTGCATAATCTCATAGTCGAAGGAATATGTATTTGACATGAAAAAAGCAATAGCTAAACTGAACGATCAATATGCTAAGCTAACGAATGGTTCTTGTCCATCACATCATTCTCCTAATGATGTGATCCTATTATCAAATGACAACTCATGTCTATGGTTAGGAAACCTTAACCATCTTTGATCAACGAGATAGTCTAGTAGAGGCTCACTAGGAACACGGTATTTGTTTATGTACTCACACATGTATTTAAGTTTCCGGGCAATACAATTATAGCATGAATAATAAACCTTATATCATGATTAAGGAAATACTCCCTCTGATCCTAAATATAGGGTGTATAGTTTTTGGCACGAAAATTGAAGAACGCACGTGGAGCGAAAATTTCACAAGTTTCGTAATCAAATCCCTAAAAAAGTTGTCTAAACGAGTGATGCAGCGCAATACACCTTATATTTCGGGTTTTTTCTCAAACATTTATACACCTTATATCAAGGAAAGGAGGGAGTATAATAATAACCATTTTATCATTGCCTCTAGGGCATATTTCCATCAGAACCTGGGTAAACCCCATTCAAGCTACTACCACGCGGCGATGGCCTAACGACTAAGTCCTTTCACGAGGAGATCTGCCGTGACAAAACCATGACAAAAGTGGAGCATGCTTTCGATGTTCTCCAATCTTGATGGGGTATTGTTCGGCACCCTGAACATGGATCCCTCAGAGGATGTGGGATGTGATGACTACTTGTGTGATCATGCACAACATGATTGTAGAGGACAAGCATGATGCCATCGTCTTTTATCAAGGGCCGGATTTCTAGGGTGAGAATGTTGGGCCTGAGTATGGAGCGGCAATGTTTGCACAGTTCACCCAATTTCATCAAGAAATATGTGATTGGACAACTCATCATTTAACTTCAAATAATTTGGTTGAGCATATGTGGACTCGCGTAGGAAGCCAATAGGTGTATCGGCTCTTTTTTCAATGTAGTTGGTACAATTTTAAATTCATTTGGTTGTAATAAACTATGAGTTTTTTATTTATTGTGATGAAAATGTTGTGTAACTTATTTGGTTGTAAACTATGTGAAATGTTTTGTTTTATTTGGTTGTATATGCATATAATATTTAAATTGAGAAAAATTGGCAAAAAACCGACGAGGCGGACCAAATGGGTCGGTCGGTTGGGTGCGCTAGCAAGATTTGTGCGGACGAGGGAACATCGTCCCTAAAGCCGCTCCAAATGGACAAAAGGCAGACCAAATCCACGTCCATTCGCATCGACACGTTGGAGTTGGCCTTAAAGACATGTAAGATCAAGAATGTGGGCTCAACGTGTAATCAACGAGATAGCATGACCTAGTTTAATCTTACTACTTGCATTTGGTTCCTTGCTCGGATATTGGTAAATGAGCTCATGTTCATCAAGTCCTCTAGAAAAACATTCTAAAGTTTCAAAAATGTATAGAAAAATTCGACACGTTGGAGTTGGCCTTAAAGACATGTAAGATCAAGAATGTGGGCTCAATGTGTAATCAACGAGATAGCATGACCTAGTTTAATCTTACTACTTGCATTTGGTTCCTTGCTCGGATATTGGTAAATGAGCTCATGTTCATCAAGTCCTCTAGAAAAACATTCTAAAGTTTCAAAAATGTATAGAAAAATTCAAGTACATGTATACTCTAGCTATGTACTAGTGAATATTCATATAACATTCTGTTCATTTATTGGCTGCATAAAAAAGACATATATGTTGATCTACAATATATCATTTCCTATTGTATACCCGCACAATTGCTTTTTATGTAGCACACAAATGAAAACATTTATTAATGAAGGTATAATATGCATATCATACCTAGATGTAAAACGTCGGTTTTTTGTCAACTTTTTTGGAATTTCAATATATAACTTATTGATTCTTTTTGGAATCTGACACACCCGGGTGGCATAAAGCATGCAATAATTATTTGCTAAATTGGTCAGTGTATGAACCTCAACAGTTCAGCGAGGCTCGCTTTAGAACGAGGATAAAAGGATGAGTACAGTATTTCCTTTGGAACTTAGCAACACTTTGCCTAATCCATTCATGGATACGAGCAATATGATGGCATCAAATCACTATTGTAATCATTTTTGCACTATTTCTAATTAAACATTCCACAATGTATATCTATATCAATATAGAAAGACCAAAAGGGGCATATCCAACAAATCTCAGCCATCAAACAGTGTTAATTCAACAACCTATATTGCTCCAATCGCGAGCGCTCAACATGTTTAGTGTGTAGTTAATAACATACCAAATATGGACTATCCATGTAATTGATATCCTACCTAATATTAACATGTTATTAATTTTTTGCCCGATATCAATGTGCAATTAGTTTTTTGCCTAATATCAATGTGCATTGCACGTACACATTTACTAGTGTTTATAGTGTCTCACTCCAATTCTTATACACAAAACTCTTGTGCATCTTAAATAGCCATGTCTAAACACTCAATGATACTATCAACATTATTTGGCCCTCAATCTTGCATAGAGCAGTTGACACTTCTTGTATTTTTCATATTGATTCGATTGATTCTTAGCTTGTCCTCATGCATCGGGCAAGGCATGTATCATAAAGATGGCGACCAACATGAGGAAAAGAGTTGACATGAGGAAGGATGGGGCCTACGTGACACTTAAGATGAATAAATGCAAGATGTTGCAGAAGGATCATGGTAAAATGGATAATTGTTGGTGGGGATTGAGAAGACTTCACTATACCATCCGACTAAATGTGCCCCAATGGACGTATGATACTCTTATCTATTTACATATCTATTTGTTGACATTCAAGAATCAACTGTCGACTAGGGGTCTCCATAGCAACGTGGTAGTGATGAGTAGGCGAGGCGTGTATGACAGCCTTGTAGCGAAGGTCATCATACATTCGACAAGGTGGCACAACGATGTTTTTAAATAGGTTCAGTCATCTTGTGGGAGCACGACCTATATTCTATTGAAGGGTTCTCAAGAGCAGTGCTCAGCGCACAAAATACTTAGAGTGTCGGTGCTTCCGGAGTCCCATGACCCCCGACTAGTCAGGGCCTTATATGTCCCCTCAGACTTTTTTAGTCTCGCTCTTCTTTTACCCTCCTAAAGGGGCCTGGAAGGGTGAGTGACCCTCCCATTGAGTCTATTCAAGCAAGATTGAGTGAGTTACACGCCCATGGGGGACTTGTATAGCCTAGGGGTCATTGACAGATGACCAAGGCTACCCTTGAAGTGAGGAGGTAGCATGGTAGAACTGGCTAATTATCTAGGCCCATGTGCCCCTTATTGGGCTAGGAGGTGGTTATAGCCCATTGAGGGGATAGTTCCTGTTAGACTATTCCTTGGATCACAAGTTTCCTAGTCCAAGTCAGTTTGTAATATCTAGTCTAAGTCGGTTTGTACCAATATATATAACCATGTACCCTATGCTAAACATGATACAAGCAATAGTTTTATTCATCCATCATGGTATTAGTTTTTTGATCCTAGGATTTAGGGTATGGCTCCACCCACCCCACCGCCGTTGCCGCCACCCGGCTACTTCGAGCACCGGGCTGCTAACATCGCCAGAGCCACTACCGCCGCGGCCTCTTCTTCCTCTACTCTTTCCCTAGCACCACCAACACCTCCTACTACTCTTCTGGTTGCACCCATGTCGCTCGCCGACACCATCACTGATGCCAGCCCTTTCATCCCCCTCATCCTCGACCTCGTCGCCCACAATTATTATCATTGGCGCCACCTCTTTGATGTACACATGGGATGTTGCAACCTCCGCTCTCACGTCGCTGCCAACAGTCATCCTCGCCCTCATGATCCTCAATGGGTGAAAGGCGATCTCGCGATTGTTCATTGGTTCTACACCGTCATCACCACCGAGATCTTCAACATGCTTGATCACGACGGCGCCACCGCTGCCAACATCTGGGGCTCTCTTCGGTAGCTTTTCCAGAGCAACTGCTACGCTCGAAAAAACGCTCTGCACACCGAGCTTCGTAACCTGACCCAAGGCGATGGCCCAGTAAATCTTTTCTGTCAGCGTGTCAAGGCCATCGGCACGAGCTTCGTGAACTCGGTGATCCCGTTAGCGACACACAGCTCATCAACATCATCATTGTCGGGCCGAGCAGAGATTTTGACAAGCAGGCCTCCTTAATCCCCATGATGCGGCCTCCTCCAACATTCATTGAAGTCCGCTCCATGCTGCAGCTTGTGCCGGACACTCAAGCTCGCAAGGACTCTTGCCCACGGGTCTTCCATGTTGTGGCTTGTCCCCCTACGCCGTCTCCATCAATGCCTTCCCAGCCAGCTCCTGCCGCCCCCAACGCCATCAGTGCAACCACCTCCAGGCTGGCGCCCCAGTCCACTACCGTGGCAAAAACCTCATCTACATGTTGCCCTTGATGCGCTCAGCGCCCCTTCAACACCGCCGCCTTCAAACCCTGCGCCGGCTCCGAGTGCTCCACTTGTGGCTCCATCTTGGCATCCTTCGCATGATCCATGGACCGGGCTTGTCCAGGCATGGCCTATGCCCTGGTCTGCCCCGTCCCCCCTTGGCGCTCCACTTGCCCATACCGGTGCTTGGCAACCCGGCCTTCGTCCACATACTGGTGCCCCTGAGTTGCTCACCCCTCGATAGCCGACGAACGCATATCATGCTGCTCCATCCAATGCTCCTTACGGTGCTCCCTCGCCCTCTCCTGTTGACGGAAGTCTCTACTACATGCCCTCATCGGCTCTCCTGCCTTCACCGACATATCAGCCGCCGCTGCTACCCACACCAACCTCACCTGCATCGTCGAGCTGGGATCAAGCCGCCTTTCTTAAGGCCATTAACAACTTTGCTTCCCAAGGAAACTCAGCTATGGATTGGATTTTTTATTCTGGTGCCTCTAGTCATATGACTGCATCAAGTAATTTCCTTTCTTCTTGCACTCCTTCTCTGTTTCCTTCCATTACTCTTGGTGATGGTTCATCTATTCCCATCTACTGTGTAGGTCAGGCTCAACTTCCCTCTCCCACTAAATCACTTCTTCTTCATGATGTTCTTCTCGCACCCGCTCTTATTAAAAACTTAATTTATGTTCACCAATTTACTCACGACAATCTAGTTTTGGTTGAATTCGACCCTTTTGTCTTGTCTATGAGGGATTACCAAACCAAGGCCAAGATCGCCCGTTTTAATTTCGGTGAACTCTACTATCTTCATGGTGTCCCTGCTGCTGCTCCTCCTACATCCATGGTGGCCTCCGTCAACCTTTGGCATCGTATTTGGGTCATCCCAACCCTGCTGTTTTAGCATCTATGCTTAGTGATTTTTCCCTACCATGTAATCATGATTCCCACAATTCTTCGTTTTGCGAGTCTTGTGAGTTAGGAAAACATGTGTGTCTTCCCTTTAGCTCCTCTAGCTCTTCTAGTACTTATCCTTTTGAATTACTACATTGTGATTTATGGACATCACCCGTTGCAAGTATTTCTGGTTTTAAATACTATCTTGTCATATTAGACGATTTTACTCACTTTGTATGGACCTTTCTTCTCCGCGACAAATCCGATGTTTACTCTCTTTTTTCTAAATTTTCAATGCTATGTTTCTGTCCACTTCTTCCTCCCTAGTCATTTCATTTAGTGTGACAACAGCCGTGAGTTTGACAACATTCAAAATCATACCTTCTTCTTAACACATGGCATCCTTGTTTGCTTCCCTTGTCTATACACTTCTCCTCAAAATGGTAAAGCTGTTGGGAAACGTTGCATGAAAAACAAAAGAATTCTATGCACATGCAATGATCTATCCATGGAGACGCATAGAAACGAGGGGGAGAGTGTGTCTACATACCGTCGTAGACCATAAGGGGAAGTGTTTCACAACGCGGTTGATGTAGTCGAACTTTCTTTGCGATCTAACTGATCGAGTACCGAACGTACGGCACCTCCGCGTTTAGCACATGATCAGTTCGGTGATGCCCGTGCCTTCTTGATCCAGCAAGACGGCGAGGTAGTGGATGAGTTCCGAGAGCACGATGGTGTGGTGACGGTGATTGTGAACTGATTTCCACGGGGTTTCCCCTAAGCACTACGAAAATATGACCAGGGGTGAAAACGGTGGAGGGAAGCACCGCACACGGCTAAGAAAATGTTCTGGGGTGTGCTAGGCGCCCCCTCTCTCTCTCTCTCTCTCTCACACACACACACACATATATATAGGTGGGAGGGGGAAGGGAAGCAGCCAGGGCGCACCCCTGGGGGCTGGCCGCCGGTCCTAGGGCTCCTGCCCTCCTACGCCCATCCTTTCCTTGCATGGACAAGGGGGGAGGAAAGATGGGGGAGAGGGAAGGAAGTGGGAGTCCAACTCCACACTTTCCTTTCCTCCTCCCTTTCCTTTCCCTTCCCACAGGGCCAGCCCCTATAGAGGGTGCACCAGCCCCTTGTGGGCTGGTATGTTCTCTCACTTGACCCATAAGGCCCATAACTCTGTCGGGGATGCCCGAAACTCCTTTTCAGTGACCCGATAAGTACCTGGTACCCTCCGAAACACTTCCGGTGTCCGAATACTATTGTCCTATATATAAATCTTTACCTCTCAACCATTTCGAGACTCCTCGCCATGTCCGTCATCTCATCCAGGACTCCAAACAATATTCGGTCACCAAATCATATAACTCATATAACACTATATCGTCAACGAACGTTAAGCGTGCAAACCCTATGGGTTTGAGAACTATGTAGACATGACCAAGACACCTCTCCGGTCAATAACCAATAGCGGAACCTGGATGCCAATATTGGCTCCTACGTATTCTACGAAGATCGTTATCGGTTGAACCGTTATGACAACATACGTAATTCCCTTTGTCCATCGGTATGTCACTTGCCCGAGATTCGATCGTCGATGTCTTCATACCTAGTTCAATCTTGTTACCGGCAAGTCTCTTTACTCGTTCCATAATACATCACCTCATGACTAACTCCTTAGTCATTTGCTTGAGAGCTTATGATGTGTATTACCGAGAGGGCCCAGAGATACCTCTCCAATACTCAGAGTGATAAATACTAATCTCGATCTATGCCAACTCAACAAACACCTTCGAAGATACATGTAGAGCATCTTTATGATCACCTAGTTACGTTTGTGACGTTTGATAGAACACAAGGTATGCCTCCGGTATTCGGGAGTTGCATAATCTCATAGTCGAAGGAATATGTATTTTACACGAGGAAAGCAATAGCAATAAACTGAACGATCATTATGCTAAGCTAACGGATGAGTCTTATCCATGACATCATTCTCCTAATGATGCGATCCCGTTATCAAATGACAACACATGTCCATGGTTAGGAAACCTTAACCATCTTTGATCAACGAGCTAGTCTAGTAGAAGCATACTAGGTACACGGTATTTGTTTATGTATTCACACATGTATTTAAGTTTCTGATCAATACAATTCTAGCATGAATAATAAACCTTTATCATGAATAAGGAAATGTAAAATAACAACTTTATTATTGTCTCTAGGGCATATTTCCTTCAGTCTCCCACTTGCACTAGAGTCAATAATCTAGATTACATTGTAATGAATCTAACACCCATGGAGTCTTGGTGTTGATCATGTTTTGCTCGTGGAAGAGGCTTAGTCAATGGGTCTGGTACATTTAGATCCGTATGTATGTTGCAAATTGCTATGTCGCCATCCTTGACTTGTTCACGAACGGAGTTGAAGTGTCTCTTGATGTGTTTGGTTCTCTTGTGAAATCTGGATTCCTTTGCCAATGCAATTGCTCTAGTATTGTCACAAAAGATTTTCGTTGGACCCGATGCACTAGGTATTACACCTAGATCGGATATGAACTCCTTCATCCAGACTCCTTCATTTGCTGCTTCCGAAGCAGCTATGTACTCTGCTTCACACGTAGATCCCGCCACGATGCTCTGCTTGGAATTGCACCAACTGACAGCTCCACCATTGAATAGAAATATGTATCCAATTTGTGACTTAGAGACATCCGAATCAGTGTTAAGGCTAGCATCAAAATAACCATTTACGATGAGCTCTTTGTTACCTCCATAAACGAGAAACATATCCTTGGTCCTTTTCAGGTACTTAAGGATGTTCTTGACCGCTGTCTAGTGATCCACTCCTAGATTACTTTGGTACCTCCCTGCCAGACTTATGGCAAGGCACACATCAGGTCTGGTACATAGCATATCATACATGATAAAACCTATGACTGAGGCATAGGGAATGACTTTCATTTTATCTCTATCTTCTGCAGTGGTCGGGCTTTGAGTCGGACTCAACTTCACACCATGTAACATAGAAAATAACCCTTTCTTTGACTAATCCATTTTGAACTTCTTCAAAACTTTGTCAAGGTATGTGCTTTGTGAAAGTCCTATTAAACGTCTTCATATGTCTCTATAGATCTTGATGCCCAATATATAAGCAGCTTCACCGAGGTCTTTTATTGAAAAACTCTTATTCAAGTATCCTTTTATGCTATCCAGAAATTCTATGTCATTTCCAATCAACAATATGTCATCTACATATAATATCAGAAATGCTACAAAGCTCCCACTCACTTTCTTGTAAATGCAGGCTTCACCGAAAGTCTGTATAAAACCATATGCCTTGATCACCTCATCAAAGTGTATATTCCAACTCCGAGATGCTTGGACCAGTCCATAGATGGATTGCTGGAGTTTGCACACTTTGTTAGCACCTTTAGGATCGACAAAACCTTCTGGTTGCATCATATACAACTCTTCTTCAAGAAATCCATTAAGGAATGCAGTTTTGACGTCCATTTGCCAGATTTCATAATAATAAAATGCATCAATTGCTAACATGATTCGGACGGACTTAAGCATCGCTATGGGTGAGAAAGTCTCATTGTAGTCACCCCCTTGAACTTGTCAAAAACCTTTTGCGACAAGTCGAGCTTTGTAGACAACAACATTGCCATCAGCGTCAGTCTTCTTCTTGAAGATCCATTTATTCTCTATGGCTTGCCGATCATCGGGCAAGTCCATCAAAGTCCACACTTTGTTCTCATACATGGATCCTATCTTAGATTTCATGGCCTCAAGCCATCTGTCGAAATCTGGGCTCATCATAGCTTTTCATAGTTTGTAGGTTCGCCTAGGTATAGTAACATGACTTCCAAGACAGGATTACCGTACCACTCTGGTGCGGATTGTGCTCTGGTCGACCTATGAATTTTAGTAGTAACTTGATCTGAAGTTTCATGATCATTACCATTAACTTCCTCTCTAGTTGGTGTAGGCATCATGAGAACGGTTTTCTATGATGTGCTACTTTCCAATTCGAGAGAAGATACAATTACCTCATCAAGTTCTACTTTCCTCCCACTCACTTATTTCGAGAGAAACTCCTTCTCTATAAAGGACCCATTCTTAGCAACAAAGATCTTGCCTTCGGATCTGTGGTAGAAGGTGTATCCAATTGTTTCCTTAGGGTATCCTATGAAGACGCACTTCTCCGATTTAGGTTCGAGCTTATCAGGCGGAAGTCTTTTGACATAAGCGTCGCATCCCCAAACTTTAAGAAACAACAGCTTAGGTTTCTTACCAAACCATAGTTCATACAACATCGTCTCAACAAATTTAGACGGTGCCCTATTTAACGTGAATGCAGCTATCTCTAATGCATAACCCCAAAACGATAGTGGTAAATCGGTAAGAGACATCATAGAACGCACCATATCTAATAAAGTGTGGTTACGATGTTCGGCCACACCATTACGTTGTGGTGTTCCAGGTGGCGTGAGTTGTGAAACTATTCCATATTATTTTAAATGAAGGCCAAACTCGTAACTCAATATTCGCCTCCACGATCAGATTGTAGGAACTTTATTTTCTTGTCACGATGATTTTCCACTTCACTCTGAAATTCTTTGAACTTTTTCAAATGTTTCAGACTTGTGTTTCATTAAGTAGATATACCCATATCTACTCAAATCATCCTTGAAGGTCAGAAAATAACGATACCTGCCGCATGCTTCAACACTCATCAGAACACATACATCAGTATGTATTATTTTCAATAAGTCATTAGCTCGCTCCATTGTTCTAGTGAACGGAGTTTTAGTCATCTTTCCCATGAGGCATGGTTCGCAAGTATCATATGATTCATAATCAAGTGATTCCAAAAGTCCATCTGCGTGGAGTTTCTTCATGCGCTTTACACCAATATGACCTAAATGACAGTGCCACAAATATGTTGCACTATCATTATACCTTGCATCTTTTGGCATCAATATTATGAATATGTGTATCACTACAATCGAGATTCAACAAGAATAGACCACTCTTCAAGGGTGCATGACCATAAAAGATATTATTCATATAAATAGAACAACTATTATGCTCTGACTTAAATGAATAATCATCTCATGAAAAACAAGATCCATATATAATGTTCATGCTCAACGCGGGCACCAAATAACAATTATTCAGGTCTAAAACTAATCCCAAAGGTAGATGTAGAGGTAGTGTGCCGACGTCGATCACATTGACCTTTGAACCATTCCCAACGCGCATTGTCACCTTGTCCTTAGCCAATCTTAGTTTATTCCACAGCTCCTGTTTCGAGTTACATATACGAGCAACCGAACTAGTATCAAATACCCAGGCGCTGCTACAAGCATTAGTAAGGTACACATCAATAACATGTATATCAAATATACCTCTATTCACTTTGCCATCCTTCTTATCCGCCAAATACTTGGGGCAGTTCCGCTTCCAGTGACCACTCCCTTTGCATTAGAAGCACTCAATTTTAGGCTTCGGTCCAGCTTTGGGCTTCTTCCCGGGAGTGGAAACTTGCTTGCCATTCTTCTTGAATTTCCCTTCCTTTCCCTTGCCCTTTTTCTTGAAACTAGTGGTCTTGTTAACCATCAACACTTGATGCTCCTTCTTGATTTCTACCTCCACGGCCTTAAGCATTACGAAGAGCTCGGGAATTGTTTTGTTCATCCCTTGCATATTATAGTTCATCATGAAGCCTTTGTAACTAGGTGGCAGTGATTGAAGAACTCTGTCAATAACACAATCAACTGGAAGATTAACTCTCAGCTGAGTTAAATGATTATAATACCCAGACATTTTGAGTATGTGTTCACTGACATAACTGTTCTCGTCCATCTTGCAGCTATAGAACTTGTTGGATACTTCATATCTCTCAACACGGGCATTTGCTTGAATATTAACTTCAACTCTTGGAGCATCTCATATGCTCCATGACGTTCAAAACGTCTTTGAAGTCCCAGTTCTAAGCCATAAAGCATGGCACACTGAACTATAGAGTAGTCATCATATCGAGCCTGCCAGGCGTTCAAAATGTATGCTTCAGCTCCTGCATCAGGTCCGTCACCTAGCGGTGCATCAAGGACATAATTCTTCTGTGCAACAATGAGAATAATCCTCAAGTTATGGACCCAGTTTGTGTAGTTGCTACCATCATCTTTCAACTTAGCTTTCTCTAGGAACGCGTTAAAATTCAGGGGAACGGTAGCACGTGCCATTGATCTACAACATAGATATGCAAATACTATCAGGACTAAGTTCATGATAAACTAAGTTCAATTAATCAAATTACTAATGAACTCTCACTTAAATAAACATCAAGTTATCTAAGTGATACATGATCCGAATCAACTAACCCATGTCCGATCAGCACGTGAGATGGGGTAGTCATCAATGGTGAACATCTCTATGTTGATCATATCTACTATATGACTCATGTTCGACCCTCCGGTCTTCAGTGTTTCGAGACCATGTATGTACATGCTAGGCTCGTCAAGTTTAACCCAAGTATTCTGCATGTGCAAAACTATCTTACACCCGTTGTATGTGAATGTAGATTCTATCACACCCGGTCATCATGAGGTGCTTCGAAACGACGCACTTTGGCAACGGTGCATACTCAGGGAGAACAATTTTACCTTGAAATTCAGTGAAGGGATCATCTTATAATGCTACCGCCATACTAAGCAAAATAAGATGCATAAAAGATAAAAATCACATGCAATCAAAATATGTGACATGATATTGCCATCATCTTTGTCCTTTTGATCTCCATCTCCAAAGCGTCGTCATGATCTCCATCGTCACCGGCTCGACACCTTGATCTCCATCATTGCGTCGTGCTCGTCTCGCCAATTATTGCTTATACAACTATTGCTAACGCATAGGGATAAAGTAAAGCAATTACATGGAGTTTGCATTTCATACAATAAATAGACAACCAGAAGGCTCCTGCCGGTTGCCGATAATTTACAAAACATGATCATCTCATACAATAATGTATATCGCATCATGTCTTAACCATATCACATCACAACATACCCTGCAAAAAACAAGTTAGACATCCTCTACTTTGTTGTTGCAAGTTTTACGTGGCTGCTACGGGTTTCTAACAAGAACCATTCTTACCTACACAAAACCACAACGGTGATTCATCAAGTTTGTTGTTTTAACATTCTTCAAGGATCGGTCGTAGTCAAATTCGATTCAACTAATGTGGGAGAAACAGACACCCGCTAGCCACCTTTATGCAAAACTAGTTGTATGTTAGTCGGTGGAACCGGTCTCATGTGCGTGGACATGTAAGGTTGGTCCATGCCACTTCATCCCACAATACCGCCAAATCAAATAAGATGTTGGTGGTAAGAAGTATGACTATCATTGCCCACAACTCTTTGTGTTCTACTTGTGCATACCATCTACGCATAGACCTCACTCATGATGCCGTTGTTGGGAAACGTTGCATGAAAAACAAAAAAATTATACGTACATGCAATGATCTATCCATGGAGATGCATAGTAACGAGGGGGAGAGTGTGTCTACATACCATCGTAGACTGTAAGCGGAGGTGTTTCACAACACGGTTGATGTAGTCGAACTTTCTTTGCAATCCAACCGATCGAGTACCAAACGTATGGCACCTCCGCGTTCAGCACACGTTTAGCTCGGTGACATCTGCGCCTTCTTGATCCAGCAAGACGACGAGGTAGTGGATGAGTCCCGATAGCACGACGGCGTGGTGACAGTGATGGTGAAGTGATTTCGCAGGGCTTTATCTAAGCACTATGAAAATATGACCAGGGTGTAAACGATGGAGGGGAGCGCTGCACACGGCTAAGACAATGTTCTGGGGTGTGCTAGGTGCCCCCTCTCACATATATATAGGTGGGAGGGGAGAGGGAGGCAGCCAAAGCGCTCCCCTAGGGGCTGGCCGCCGGCCCTAGGGCTCCTGCCCTCCTGCGCTTTCATTTCCTCCTCCCTTTCCTTTCCCTCCCCATAGGGCCGGCCCCTATAGAGGGTGCACCAGCCCCTTGTGGGCTGGTGTGTTCTCTCACTTGCCCCATAAGGCCCATAACTTTGTCGGGGATGCCCGAAACTCCTTTTCGGTGACTCGATAAATACCAGGTACACTCTGAAACACTTCCGGTGTCTGAATATTATCGTCCTATATATCAATCTTTACCTCTTGACCATTTTGAGACTCCTCATCATGTATGTAGTCTCATCCGGGACTCCGAACAACATTCGGTCACCAAATCATATAACTCATATAACACTATATCGTCAACGAACGTTAAGCGTGCGGACCCTACGGGTTCGAGAACTATGTAGACATGTCCGAGACACCTCTCCGGCCAATAACCAATAGCGGAACCTAGATGCCCATATTGGCTCCTACACATTCTATGAAGATCGTTATTGGTTGAATTGTTATGACAACATACGTAATTCCCTTTGTCCATTAGTATGTTACTTGCCCGAGATTCGATCGTCGGTATCTTCATACCTAGTTCAATCTTGTTAGCGGCAAGTCTCTTTACTCGTTCCGTAATACATCACCTCGTGACTAACTCCTTAGTCATTTGCTTGCAAGCTTATGATGTGTATTACCGAGAGGGCCCAGAGATTCCTCTCCAATACTCGGAGTGACAAATCCTAATCTCGATCTATGCCAACTCAACAAACACTTTTGGAGATACCTGTAGAGCATCTTTATGATCACCCAGTTACGTTGTGACGTTTGATAGAACACAACATATTCCTCCGATATCCAGGAGTTGCATAATCTCATAGTCGAAGGAATATGTATTTGACATGAAGAAAGCAATATCAATAAACTGAACGACCATTATGCTAAGCTAACGGAGTGGTCTTGTCCATCACATCATTCTCCTAATGATGTGATCCCGTTATCAAATTAAAACACATGTCCATGGTTAGGAAACCTTAACCATCTTTGATCAATGAGCTAGTCTAGTAGGGGCATACTAGAGACACGGTATTTGTTTATGTATTCACACATGTATTTAAGTTTCCGATCAATAAAATTCTAGCATGAATAATAAACCTTTATCATGAATAAGGAAATATAAAATAACAACGTTATTATTGCCTCTAGGGCATATTTCCTTCAAAAGCCGAGCGTTCTCTTCGCACCATCAATGACATTGTTCATACACTTCTCATTCAGTCCATCATGCCATCAAAATTCTGGGCAGAAGCACTCCACATAGCCACCTTTCTTCTCAATATTCGCCCCTTCAAAATCAATCCAAATATCATTCCCTATTACTCTCTTTTCCTTTTCCATCCCAATTACTCTGAGGTTTGTGTTTTTGGTTGTCTTTGCTTTCCAAATGCCTATGCCACCTCTGAAAACAAACTTTCTCCACAATCTATCCCATGTGTCCTTCTTGGTTTTTCCGCCAAACACAATGGTTACCGCTATCTTGATTTACACATTGGATGGGTACACGTGTCTCGCCACGTTACATTCGCCGAACATGTTTTTCCTTTTTCTCAATGCACCAACACACCATCAATCATCCCTACCTCCGCTGCCACCTCTTCTCCCCGTCCATTCCACCTCTACACTCCTGCCACGGCAACCCCACCTATATTCTCACGGTAGCACCACCCAACCCGCCATCCAACACCCAGACACCACCCAACCCGCCATCAAACACCCAGTCACCACCCAACCCGCAACCAAACAACTTGCCACCACCCAACCCGCCATCATCCAACCCACAACCACACAACCCAACACCACCCCACCCACCGTTTGCATCTTCTCCTACACCAGACACCCCCGTTTCCATCCTACCAGCTAAAGTTGTTCCTACCGTCGCCCATGTCAATGATCATGGCATGCGTACTCGCGCCAAATCAGGTTTTCATCAGCCCAGAGATCGCCTCAACCTACATGCTACCACATCTCTCTCTTCCATCCCCAGAACTTACAAAACTGCTCTTCTTGATCCGAATTGGGCTGCTGCCATGCAAGAAGAATATGATGCTTTAATTCAAAACAATACTTGGCAGTTAGTTCCTCGTCCTTCCAATACAAATATTGTTTTTGGAAAATGGGTCTTTCGCCAAAAGTTCCACTCTAACGGGAGCCTCTCCCGCTATAAAGCCCGCTGGATCTGTCGTGGTTACTCTCAACAACATGGCATTGATTACGATGAAACATTCTCTCATGTTGTCAAGCCCAACACCATTTGTACTATTCTTAGCATTGCTATTTCCTCCGAAAGGCCCATCCATCAACTAGATGTAAAAAATGCTTCCTCCATGGTTCTCTTCAAGCGACTGTCTATTGTCAGCAACCTCTTGGTTTTGAAAATCCTTCCTATCCAAATCATGTCTGTCTTCTCCAGAAATCTCTTTATAGTCTCAAAAAAGCTCCACAAGCCTGGTTTCAATGTTTCTCTTCTTTCATCCAAATGACATGCTTCACTTCTTCCCTTTCTGACACTTCTCTCTTTATGTAGCACCACAATTCCGAAACTGCCTACCTCCTTCTTTATGTAGATGACATCATTCTCTCTGCATCTTCTCAACCTTTTTAGATCATATTATTACCCTTCTTCATTCTGAATTCCCTATGACTGATCTTGGTACTCTTCATCACTTTTGGGGCATTGCTATTCTTCGTGATTCTTCTGGCCTTTTTCTTTCCCAGCGTCAGTATACTCTTAATCTTCTTAATCGTGCCGGCATGCTGACTGTCAGTCCTCTCGCACCCCTATTGATACCAGTTTCAAACTATTCACTAACGTTGAACCTTTCCATGATCCTACTCTACACCTAGTCTAACCGGGGCTCTACAATATCTCACTATCACTCGTCCTGAAATTTCCTTTGTTTTTCAACAAGCATGTCTCCATATGCATGATCCACGGCTTCCGTGTTACAATCATGTCAGACGTGTTATTAGGTATTTGAAAGGTACTCTTGATCATGGTCTTCACATCAATAAGTCCACTTCTCATTCTCTCACCGCATACTCTGATGCAGACTGGGCTGGTTGTCCAGACACTCGACGATCCACATTCGGTTTTTGTGTTTTTCTAGGTGACAATTTGATTTCTTGGTCCTCAAAAAGACAGGTTACGGTCTCCCGCTCGTCCGCTGAAGCTAAGTACCGTGTTGTGGCACATGTTGTCGCTGATACTATTTGGGTTCATCAGTTTCTCTTAGAACTGCACCGACCAATTGAGCAGGCCACTATTGTATATTGTGATAATATTTCAGCTGTTTACATGTTTGGAAATCATGTTCATCATCGTCGGACCAAACACATTGAGATGGATCTTCACTTTGTTCGAGAGAAGGTGGCTCTTGGACAAGTTTGGGTGCTACATGTTCCTACTACGACTCAATTTGCTGACATCTTCACCAAAGGACTTGCTACTAAGCCATTTCAAGACATATGTTCCAGTCTCAACGTCATCGA
>NC_041381.1:574723197-574731827 GCF_002162155.2 Triticum dicoccoides | reverse complement strand
AAGTCGGTTTGTAATATCTAGTCTAAGTCGGTTTGTACCAATATATATAGCCATGTACCCTGTCCTAAACATAATACAAGCAATAGTTTTATTCATCCATCAATTCCTACTCCATGGAGAAGCCTTGGGCTTTCTTTGCTCTCTTTGCATTCAACTTTAACTTATTCTTTTACGAGGTCATCTTCCTCTGATTTATTGACCATGAAGTCTTGCTTGGACTTTTGTTGATCGGAAGGGCTTGCTTTGACCCATGAAGGGGGGGGGGGCTTGGACTATTATTGACCGCCTTGACTAGTATTGAGTATGAACTAGATTTGACTCTTGTTGATCATCTACGTGGCATGCCATGTAGGACAGGGTGGTTCCTTAAGTAGGATTAGAGCCACTACTTCAATACTATATATTGTGATCACGTCTACTATTTTCATTTCTTCTCTCAAAAATCTTTATTTCTAATATATAGTTACTCGTGTGTTGTGCCTCTATTTATCCGGTTATGTTGGACTTTGACGACCGACTAAGCGGTTATGGTGGCAGCGACCCGGGTGGCAAACCGCCTCTCTTCTCTTTGCTACGACATTGAGTTTTATACAATAATTATTTGGTAAATTGGTAGGTGTATGACCCTCGACACTTCAACAAGACCTGCTTTAACGTCGGGATAAAAGGAGGAGTATACTAATCCCAGACACCTAAAGGGAATACGAGTACAGTAATTCCTTTGAAACTTTGTATATTGGCCCTTTTTAGACAATTATATGTTCTAGTAGTCAATTCTAATTGATCAATAAGAATACAATTCAATGGAATTCCTTTTTTGTTTTTTCTTCAGACTAGTTAACATTTTTTGAAAAAGTAAAAAGGGGTGGAGTAAACCTTTTTTTCTTTGGAACTAGTGCCCTCTCCGCATGTAAAAAGGAAGAAATAAATCAATCAAATTATGAGAAGCCTCATAAAGCATGTCCTTAGGGGTTAAATCTTGACATTACTTCTAATTAAACATTACACTATGTTTACAGTGTTCCACTCCAATCCTATACAAAATGCTCAGAATTTTATGCATGCTAAATGGCCACACCCGAACATTCTGCAATGAAGTCTCACTGAGCAGTCGAGGCTTATGGTATGGGCCCCAAGACAGAAGAGGAATGATCAATACAATATCAGTAGCTCGGCACCCCTTTGGCATAACTCTTACACTCACCCCTTCTCGTCATGTTTCTACCTTTCACCTTATTTCATGATTCGTCCTCATCCAACCGGGAAAGTTCACTACTGTAAAGGTGGCGACCTACTGGAGGAAAAGAGGTCACACGAGGGAAGGATGAGGCATATGTGGCACTTAGAGGATCAAAGGTGAGATGATGAAGAAGGATCATGATAAAAAGGATAATTTTCGATGGAGATTGAGAAGACCTCCATATCCTCTGTGACCAAACGTGTCGTGAAAGGGTATACGACAATCCTATCTATCTATCTATCTATCTATCTATCTATCTATCTATCTATCTATCTATCTATCTATCTATCTATCTATCTATCTGCGTTGGGCTTGGGCTTCTTTGCTCTCTTTGCATTCACCTTTGATTTATTCTTTTACCCGTCTTCCTTTGACTTATTGACCATGAAGCTTTGCTTGGACTTTTGTTGACCGGGTTGGCTTGCTTTGACCCACGAGGGGTGGCTAGGACAATTGTTTACTACCTTTACTAGCATTGTGTATGAACTAGATTTGACTTTTGTTAATCATCTATGTGGCATGCCATGTAGGATAGGGGTGGTCCCTTAAGTATATTAGAGCCATTACTACAATACTATTTATTGATCACGTCTAATATTTTCATTTCTTCTCTCAGATATCTTTGTCTTCTAATCTACAGTCACTCATGTGTGGTGCCTCTATTTATTTGGTCATGTTATTTTTCTTGGATCTCCCTCTATCTAATTGATCTTACCTCCATTTCCTTGATATCTATCTATCTGGAGATGTTGGCTTTTGACAACTGACTAAGCGGTTATGGCGGCAGCGACCTGGGTGGCAAAACGCCTCTCTCCTCTTTGTTACAATATTGAGTTTTATATAGTAATAACCATTTGGTAAATTGGTAGGTGTATGACCCTCGACACTTCAACAAGACTTGCTTTAACGTCGGGATAGAAAGAGGAGTGCAGTAATTCCATAGACCCAAAGGGTATACAAGTACAATAATTCCTTGGATGTAGTACATATGGCAAGTATGAGCAATATGGTGGCTTCAAATCATTGTTGTGATCATCTTGACGGTACTTCTAGTTAAACATTACACTGTGTTTATAGTGTTCCACTCCAATACTATGCAAAATGCTCAGAATTTTGTGCATGCAGAACGGTCAAGCCCGAGCACTCGGCGATGAAGTTCCATAGAGCAGTCGAGGCTTGCGGTATGGGCCCCAAGAAAAAAGAGGGATGATTAATACAATGTCATCCGCTTAGCGCCCCTTTGGCGTAACTCTCTCTCTCTCTCTGTCTCTCTCTCTCTCTCTCCCATCTCGTCATGTTTCTACCTTTCACCTTGTTTCATGATTCTTAGCTTGCCCTCATCCATCTGGCAAAGGTGACTAGCGTAAAGGTGGCGACTAGCGGGAAGAAAAGAGGTCACACGAGGGATGGATGAGGCATATATATGTGGCACGTAGAGGATCAAAGGTGAGATGATGAAGAAGGATCGTGATAAAAGGGATAAATTGTCGGTGGAGATTGAGAAGACTTCCTTATCCTCTGCGACCAAACGTGTCGTGAAAGGGTGTACAACAATCCTATCTATCTATCTATCTATCTATCTATCTCGATCACGTCTATCTCTTTTCCACTTCTTCTCTCAGAGATCTTTGTTTTCTAGTCTATACTCACCCAGGGCGGTGCCTCTATCTAACCTGTGATGATGTCTTGGTCTCGGGATCTCTATCTAACCGACGTTAGCTCCACTTCCTCAATCTCTATCCATCAAGAGATGTTGGCATTTGCTTCTAGACGACCGACTAAGCGTTACAGCGGCACCTACCGCCTACTTCCTTATCTCCGCTTTTTATTGCTAGAAGACACAACTCACACACGCCACCGAGCTACACGACATCACAAGCATGCGTTATAAGCATCTTCCATGTACAATTGACCACAACTACAGAGAAATCTAGAATCTCGTAGAGTTCTTATCGAAGCCACCACGTGCTGGTAAACGCGAGAACGCGGGACTTGAGTCTCGATGAAACGCAAAGCGGTGGTTTTCATCATCACTTACGCTTTAGAGCCTTGTGACGCAAGGAGGTGGTTCTCTACCGCCTCACCGAGAGTTGGTTCCCCACCTTAACCATGTCGAGCATCAACCGTGGGTATACAACATTTTAACCTACACACAAACCACACAAATATACACGCAACCGAATCCACCATAATAACCGAAATCTTCTTAACGTCAATCATATACTCAAATGGCCCATTCAAACCCAGGGATTCCTCCGCAACATGAAAAACAAATCTGCATATAATTAAGCAGCTAAGCATGATCTATCAATTCAAACACTTGCAGAATATACTCCTAGCTACAACCTTCTGGCATTTTCCAACAGGTTCTACAAACGGCATCCGCTCAACCGGAGCAACAACCATCGAGGCCGACCACCAACCAAAGCAAACAAATGACCGCCCCCCTGCCCCACCAGTGGCACGCCGGGTAAATAACCCGCAACCCGGAGCCTCTTTCCGCCACCACTTTCCTATAAATCCAGCAGGACAGCTCACCTCCCTCACCCTCTCAAATCTCTCTGACCGGTGGACTCTGTGTGGGCGGAGCGAAGTGGGAGCCAACGCCAAGCCAGCCGAGCCGACTCCTATCCTCCTCTTCCCCTTCCCCGCAGCAGTTTCCCCAAATCCAGCGCCCTCCCCGCCGGAATCCGGCGCCGAATCGAGCAGGTATGAGGCTCTCCTCCGATCTCCTTGCTTCCGAGGCCCCGAAATGCGATCTCGCCGGCGTTTCGGCCGTGGATTTTGGCGCGGTCGTTGGGTAGGGGACGGTGGTTCCGCCAGATTCGCCTTGGTATTTTGTTCCGCTTCGTAGCGTCCGACGACGCGCTTCCGCTTTCCCCATTTCTCACCTCTCGCATGTTCGGTAGCGGCGCCGCACCCGCCTGGCCTCGCACGGTTCGCCTCACGCGGCGCTACCGTCGCGGCCGCGGTCTCGTTCCTTCCGCCCGCGCTTCGCTTTCCTGGCGTGTCGCACTCCTGAGCCCCCTTCCTGGCTCCAGGCTGCCTCCCTGCCCCGCCACAGATAGGAAGGGGTGGTAGATCTGGGCTTGGGGAGTAGCGTTCCGCGAAATTCGGTTCAAAGCTCTCGTAGATCTGGATGATAGTTGTGATTTGGCGTCCTTCTGGGTGACGGATTGGTGTATAGAATTTTTTTAAATTTTGTGCGGTTGAAAGATAGATTTATGGTATTACGAAGCTTGGTCTAAGTTGATAGTCGTCATGACTCATGAGCATGAATTGAAATGGTCAGTGTTAGTTCCATTTGTTCCGTAGAGAGTTTGTATGATCATAGTTGAGCGATGGTAGCGCATCAGCGCGGGATCAGAAAGCGAGGAGTGTGGATTGTGTTCATGGGAGAAGTACAACAGGATATAGGGCTAGAGGGGCTAGAGCGTGGACGGAAGGGGGACAGCGTATTCTGGCAGCCTGTTGTTGCTGTCGAAACTTGCCCGCCTGGATGCACTATTCTTGGTGGGCTATTATTGATTGTCAAAAAGTTCTCTCGCTGATTTTGGTTGGGTTCAGTTTTATTGCTCGTTGAGGTGTAAATATAGGTTTGTAGCTCAGCATTTTGTTTCCTGAAGTAGCGGTCTAGTCTGATTCTGAAGTTAGATAGCAGCTCTGAAAAAATTATTTTCTTATAATTGCAACATGCATGAAGTTATTTGTAATTTTTGAGTTGTCTGGGAGATAAGTTGCTCCAATATCATTATGTCCTGTGGTGCATTTATTTTTCGTAAGCTTGATATTTTACCAGTGTTGTTTGTCACCTGATATATGTTAATCCTTTCTTGCGTGCAGAGAGCTTGAACTGAGCTATGGACAACTTGTGGCATCTCGGAGATGAGTTCCGTGGGCAATCAAAGGTGGTGGAGGACCGCCAATGGTCTCTCATGACATCAAAGCTTGCTGAGATCACAAAGTCAAAGGCTGAGAGGATGAATGACTTTGAGTATGCACGGATGAACACCGTCCCTGATGTCAAGCAATGGGATAAGCTATCCTACCACCAAGAAGACAACAAGATGGACCACCTCAATCTTGGCCTGATGAACCTGGATCTTAAGATGAATGATCTCAAGATGAACGAGGCTGCCATGAAGTACCCTTTCCGCAACATGGCCTATAACATGAATCCGATGTACCCCAAGGGAAACAACGGTAATGTCAATTCGTTCAAGATGAATGTTGGGGTCAACAAATATCCCAATAATCAGAATGGGAAGGAAACAAACGGCAAACACAATGGTGGTAACAACAACAATGGAGGCAACAGCAACAACAACTCTGTTGACAAGCGCTTCAAAACATTGCCAACAAGCGAGATGCTACCGAGGAATGAAGTTCTTGGTGGATACATCTTTGTCTGCAACAATGATACCATGCAGGAGGATCTCAAGAGACAGCTTTTTGGTATGTATCCTTGTAAATCATTTCATATTCCATCTCGGACAGTTATATGTAAATTACTCTGTTACTCATGGTTTGTTCTGTTCTGCAGGCTTGCCAGCAAGATATCGTGATTCAGTCCGAGCCATCACTCCTGGTCTACCTCTTTTCCTCTACAACTACACGACCCATCAGCTACATGGGGTGTTTGAGGTGTGCGATTGTTTCATTTTCTAATAACCACAAGCCTCCTTATTCGAATGGAATTGCAAGCCTCTTCATGAATACCTTGTAACAGTTCTATTTGTCATACATAAATGCTTATATCATTTGCATGGATAGTTTTATGTGCTGTTTATGAATTTCCTTTTAGATGAAAAGTTTTAGCTAGTGTTTTCTTGGAACTGAATTAAATAGGAAATGCCATTCTGGTGGTCTAGATACTCTACCATATGCAATCAAGAACTTGAACTTTCCTGTTCTTCTTTCTTCTAGCTGTAATAAAACATGGTAGGCTACCAAATTTATTCCTGTGCTTCTAAGCCAACTTTCTCCTGATGTTATTTCCCTATTAGCCAAACGTGCTTATGTGGCCCTTCCCGTATTGCCCGGCTGAAATTAGAAGCGTACATGTTCTCAAAATTCCATTCCAAATGCACATGCATCTCGGTTGAAATCTAGCAGATTATAGTGCTTGTTCTTCAGCATTCTTATCAGATTTTCTTGTGTCTCAGGCTGCCAGTTTTGGAGGATCAAACATTGATCCCACTGCTTGGGAAGATAAGAAGTGCAAAGGTGAATCCAGATTCCCAGCACAGGTAATTAATTTCTAAGGTTGACATTTGTTCATAAAATATTAGGCTTGTTTATAGAATATCAAGCTTGTTTTACATGATCTGACATACTCATCCATCATATCAGGTGAGGATCCGCATTAGAAGGCTTTGCAAGGCCTTGGAAGAGGATGCTTTCAGGCCAGTGCTGCACCACTATGATGGTCCTAAATTCCGCCTGGAGCTCTCCATAGCAGAGGTATATATACCTTACTCCAGCTGCTGTCATGATAATAGATGCTTGAGTAAGACTTGTGGACTGAACATTCTCATCTCAATTTTGCAGACACTGTCACTGCTAGACCTGTGCAAGACAGAAGACGCCTGATCGGCTTCGGAACATGGTTGTGGTTGCTCTGTGGTTCTTTTTAGTAAATATCATCCCTGTAAGTTGTGGAAGATGTTTTCACAATGATCTGTTCCGTCCTTCGTCCATGAAAGCGCAAGCTGTTGGTTGGTGGTTGCATTTCCCCCAGAAAGGACCTGGTACTCGGAAGAAGTAGGCCTCTAAAGATGTGAGCCTGTCTGTGTCGGTGCCGTCTGTCCGTAATCTTGGTGATGTGTATGTTCTTCTTCATATTTATGTATTTGTAGTGCAGTATGCCCGCCGTCAGCGGGGAAACCCCGAAAGACGGGGGATACTGTTGTGATGCATCATGAATGCCCCAAAGTGAGGGCGGGTGATGTTGGGAGTGTACCCTTGTTGTCTTTGTACCTTACCTTGGTTTGGAAAGCTGGAACCTTGCATTTGACTTGATGCTGCTGTTTCTGTGCCGCCTGTGTTGGAAACCTTGCAATTATACTCGTTGCTGCTCTTGACATGTTGCTTTGTTTGCCGGTTTGGCCCCTTGATGACGCTGTCGCTGTACACGTTGTCCATCTTGTTGCTTTCACGTACACGAATGTAGTTATGTACTTCTCTGTTTCTAAATATAACATCTTTTAGAGATTTCAATATGGACTACATATGGATGTATATAGACGCATTTTAGAGTGTAGATTCACTCATTTTGCTCCGTCTATTGTATATATTGAAATCTCTACAAATGTAGCCTTCAATATATTGTATATATTGAAATCTCTACAAATGTAGCCCCTTACTGAAATCTCTAAAAAGACTCATATTTGTGTAGTATATATTGAAATCTCTACAAATGTAACCTTTTATTGAGATCTCTAAAAAGACTTGTATTTAGAAACGGAGGGATTAGGTGCTAAAAATGGTCACCTGCTTAGCTGATGCACAGCTGAGGATTGGTGAGCTGAAGTGGTTACATCGCTAGCTAGATCAAGGTTGTGTTGTAGGTGCACCAAAACTTAAGTGTGAAGTGTATCCAGAGTGACACCCTACTGGTGTTGATTGCATCAGTTCAACTGCTCCTCGGTGACACATCCCAGGACAAGTAGTCCCGTCACCTGTTTTCTTGGGGGCCCGTCTCAGGCTCTCGGCAGGTTGAAAGTGAAACCAATGCTGAGCTCAACGGATACACCAACGGCAACCAAACCTAGCAGAATATACCATGTCCATATTGTTCTGTAGTAAATCACCAGGAGTTTTGCAACATCTGGGCAAGGTCTTTACCCTTGGCCATGAAGCTGTTCGGTGAGTTGGACAAGGAAGCGCGATCAGGTCACGCTGGTTTTCTTTCTTATTACAGATGCACGATTCGGGCCAGTTGGAAGAGAGCAATGCCGTCGCTGCCTAGGCCATGAATCATGGTGATTCGGTGCTTGTTCCTGTTACCATCCATTAACCATCTATTTGAAGGATTGATTATCTAGATACTCATAGCCACCAAGCTGGAATAGCTCAGTTGGCTAGAGCGTGTGGCTGTTAACCACAAGGTCGGAGGTTCGAGCCCTCCTTCTAGCGGAATTTTTGTTTTTTTTCCCTTTTGCGACTATTTTTCTTCCTTTTTTTTTCCTTTCCTTGTGCGACTATTTTTCTTCTTTCCCTTTTTTATTTTTTTCTCTTTCCGAGCCCTCCTTCTAGCGGAAATTTTTGTTTTTTTTTCTTTCCCTTTTGCGACTATTTTTCTTCCTTTTGTTTTTTTTCCCTTGTGCGACTATTTTTCTTCTTTCCCTTTTTTTCCTCTTTCCGAGCCCTCCTTCTAGTGAAATTTTTG
>NC_041381.1:574722061-574722927 GCF_002162155.2 Triticum dicoccoides | reverse complement strand
GTTTTTTTTTTCTTTCCCTTTTGCGGCTATTTTTCTTCTTTTTGTGCTAGTCTCCATCTATGACATAAACCAAACATGTACTAGTGGTAGACCAAAGCAAGCAGACTACGCGGATCTCAGTAGCCAGGTCGTCTCTCCAAGCCTCTCCCGTGCACGCCTGTGACCTGTAAAATGTGCTTACACTAGTAAGTAGCATAGGATGGGAGCGTCCTGATGTGCGTCGCTTAAAACTGTTCCGTGCCTATACATGACCCCATAAATGCGTTTAGATGGAACTTTCTCAGTGTTCAAACCAGCGTAAACTCCAAACGAAAATAGTCAGTCAGATCAAGGTACTCGTGGAAGGGAAGCAGCTGGACCTGGACGCCAACGAAGCTGCCAGCCAATTGAGTGGTTGTGGCAGAGGGAGTAGGTCTCAGATGCAAGAAACAATGGCATTTGTGCCGCGCAACAGCTTTTATTTTTTCGGCTTAAAGGGCATCGCTCCCAATTTCATTCATCATGAAATCGATAATGATGCAACAGGTTAACTTGCAAACAACCAGCACAATCAGGTTCGACCATATACATAACAACACCATCTCCCGAAATAACACTCAATGTAGTGTCAAAACCACTATACCTGCACTATCAAAGGCTCCAGTAGAACAAACCGCATGCCCTACTTCTAGGCTCTGAACACCGCATTGCAGAATTGTCCAACAACAACCACCAAAAGCAGAAGCAAACATACAACCCAGCCGAGTCATCAAAAAGCTCCCAGATAACTCCTTCCAGCCATTCACAGCACCAGTGTCGCCCATCCTCTCTTTCGGCTGTACATCTCAGCTGCAACTTGCCACAACAGTCTTGCTCCTCTGGCTTGC
>NC_041381.1:574720228-574721947 GCF_002162155.2 Triticum dicoccoides | reverse complement strand
ACTTCTGCAAACCAGCCCAGTGTTCCAACCAGTGAGAAACTTGAGCAATAACGCTATTCGGATCATACGGATAAATATCTCTAAAGCATATTGGATTATTCCTACCTTCCAGATTGCCCTAAGCCCCTAATTATCGCTGCTACCCCTGCAGCCATTAGTCCTACTACTCTCATCTTACCAGGAAATCTCATGATCCACAGAGAAATATCTTTTACAGTGTCTAAATTCATGGATACCCCCAAAGCATAACTAACTGCTCCCCATACATATTTTGCCAAAGAACGGTGAATAAAGAGGTGATCCACAGATTCTCTAGCCTCACAAAAACGACACTTCTCATCTCATACCCAACATCTTTTTTGTCAAGTTATCTTTAGTCAATAATATACTATTCTTAAAACATCAATCGCAAGAAAACTGTAATCTTAAGAGGTACTTTAATAAACCATAATTTTCTAAAAGGACATCTAACTTGCAAAGCTTTGATCAACAGGTACATCGATCTAACGGTAAATTCACCACATGTAGTTAAAGTCCACACGCACTTATCTCTCTCCTCACTTAGAACCATGTCCTCACAGAGACATTGCAACTGCTGCTCAGCCAAATCACCTAGCAACCTCCTCCTAAATTTGACATTATCCCAACAACCCCAAATCACCTCTGCTACAGTAATACTCCCTCCGTCCGGAATTACTTGTCATCAAAATGGATGTATCTAGAACTAAAATACATCTAGATACATCCATTTCAATGACAAGTATTTTGGGACGGAGGGAGTACTAAAACTGGTGTTAGCATTATACAATCTATGGAACTTACTACACAGTGGAACATTACCTAATCAAGAGTCTTCCCAAGAATCTAGTAGTTTTGCCATCCCCCACTCGCTTCCTACAAAATTTATAATACTCTTTTCTAGTCTAAGATGCCACTCATAAAATGAGACTTGCGTAGGTTTTCTCTTAATGCTGACTAGGACTCTTCATTACAATATTTACTTCTAATCATATCTTGCCACAAAGCTTCATCATTTTCTATTTTCCATAACCATTTACTCAAAAGACACCTATACATTACAGCTAGCCCAGACCCCCTACCCCGATGAATAGGTTGGCAAACCTTTTCCGACTTCACTAAATTGTACTTGTCAGATTCATCACTATCCTGCCATAGAAGTCTTTTCATAAAATATTCTACTCTACGCAGAGTATCTTTAGGAATAGGAAACATAGACATCATAAAGTAAGGTATACTACTCAAACAGGATTTCAGCAAAATTAATTTAGGACCACAAGACATCATTCTTCCTTGCCAGGCTCCTAGTTTCCTTTCCATCTTGTCCTCCACTCCTTTCCAATCACTATTCATAAGCTTAACACTATGCACAGGGATGCCCAGGTAAGCTACCAGCTACACAAGTAAAAATTTCTCTACATATTTCAATGTGACCACTAGCCTATCATAAACAAAAAAGCTCACTCTTATTAAAATTAATCTTTAGACCAGAAAGATGCTCAAATAAGCATAAAATGTTCTTTAACACCTTGGCCTCTTCCTTGTCAGCTCTTAATAAAAGTACTGTGTCATCAACATATTGTAACATATTAACGCCTCCCTCTACTAGACAAGGAACTACCCCTCTAATTAACCCAGCTCTCTTAGCTCTATGAATTAATTCCTGCAAAACATCTACAGAAATGTTGAATAGCATAGGTG
>NC_041381.1:574718837-574720077 GCF_002162155.2 Triticum dicoccoides | reverse complement strand
AACAATTTCACACCATCCACCAAAAGACATATTTCATCTGTGTTCTTACTGCTTCCCTTCAAGTAGTGCTTTGGATAGTATCCACAAGAAATTTCTTTACCAAGTGAACACTGGAGCTTACGTCATAGTTAAAATTGGACGTCATCCTCCTCTCAAGATAAGAGTACATTGGTTTTACACGTGGAGTACCAGATATCCTGTAGGAAATTTGCATAACAAACATGAACAATAAAAACTAATAACTTGCAGAAATGATCCACTGATATGAAAATATAACTAGCATCAGATTTATTTAGAAAATCAACTAGTGTCAGCTATATGGCTATGGATGAAGCGGCATTATCAGAAGAAAAAATAGTTTATCCTTTTCAGTCTGTAATGTACTGAGACAAGACCTTTTTCCACTGTTGTGATGATGTCAAAAGAGCTTCAAATCCAAGGTAACATTCCAAACGCGATCTGGACTAGGCATCAGTCCCAGGTTACTTCTAACTTCAGATCAACCCGACAGACAAAAGAGGCAGGACATGGCATTTCCTTACCAAAGGATCAACTATTACAGCAGGCATTAGCGTTAATCTGTAAGAGTGATAGATTCTACCAGTGATGGCCACACAAGAGGTTGGCAGTGTCCTTTATCAAAGTGCTGCCAGGACAGTCGCACTTAAGAGCATTTTTTTCCAACGATGCGATATTAACTCTCATTTATTTATAGACATATAGAAAATTCTATGCGGAGGATAAGCGTGTGCTTGATGTGGAAAGCAGCAAATCCAACCTTAATAGGTTCAAGATGAAGAGTTTTTTGTGAAGAGGCAGAGTCTATTTCAGACAAGCGAATCAAAGGAGAGCCAGGAGACTTGATTTTTCCATCTTCGCCGATATCCTTCACTAAACAGTTCTCTTGAAACGTGTCATTGAACTGCTCAAGCCTGTAAAAAGAGAAATTCATGATGAAATCAGAGCACTGACGAGAGATTATGTTCCACCCAGACCTAATTCAAGGATCAATAAAACGTAGATGTGGTTATGAGGAAAGCAACACCACCGGTACCCCACAGGGGATAGAGGATCTCCCGAAAAAAATGTATGATGCACATCTTCCACATGGTACCTCTTCGTGGGCTTGTGTCATGTGAACCAAAACATGATACACTCATACCATCAACCTAGTACTAGCCACAATGATCTGGTGTCGGGACGAACTCTTCGGCAACGCCTCCAAGGATAGGATGCCTTC
>NC_041381.1:574705608-574718567 GCF_002162155.2 Triticum dicoccoides | reverse complement strand
AGATGGCGCCCACGAGCGTCAAGACCCCGCGTCTGGACAAAGCTTTTGCCAAGAGCTCTGCACACCACCACCCCACTAAACCCCGTGGGAGGGGATCCAGCCACGCCAATAGCCACCGGAACCTACTACCAGCCACAATGACCTGGTGTCGGGACGAACTCTTCGGCAACACCTCCAAGGAGGATAAAGATGCCTAGGATGCCTTTGCCGCCGGTACCCCCGCCGGCCAAAGCTTTCGCCCATAGCCCCTCCACCTCGACGAGGGGTACTGAGCATGGTGCAACTCATACAGCCCACCTTCAGGCCCAACCTCATCTCAGCCCGTCCGCATCTCCTTACATCACGCTTGCCCCCCTCCTCTCCCCTTATAGAAGCAGGAGTGAAAGATACAACAAGGGGCCACAGTCAGTTCAGGGCTCCTTTGATTCAAGAGATTTTCATAGGAATTTTGGAGGATTAGAATCCTTAGGAATTTTTTCTATGTTGCTTGTTTGATTCATAGGATTGAAACTATAGGAATTTTTCCTAAGGATTTATTTGTACTACTTCCCATAGGATTTATACCATCCACTCAAACCTCTTTGAAAGAATAATTTGTCTTTCCTATGATGCAATCAAACAACCCAAAATCCTGTAGGATTGAGATGAACATGACATTACAATCCTGTGTTTTCCTATTCCCTTGTTTTGAAAATCCTGCGAATCAAATAGGCCATCAATCTCTTTGGTCATTGCTAGCGAATGGTTGTGAAGCTTTGCACTCATAGACACCGATCCCCAGGTCGACGTCTGTGATTCACATAGTGCCAGATCAAACAAACTAAGAGGAGCAGCGAGGAAGGCATGAAGAGCCATGGGCTAGATAAGGTTTGTTCGAATGTCGTGGAGCAAGCGTGAGCTGCTATTGTTCCGGGCAGCAGCTTCCCCAATTGAATTGATACACCGGTGCGTAACAGACTAATGCATGAAGTGGACAAATATTTATTCCCGATTTGTGCGGAAGGTACAAAAGTACCCTCCATAAGTGATTTGAGTTACATTAACTGAAAGGGGTGCACCGACTGAAATCTCCCCGAGAAATCAATGACGTGATGAATGCAGCGACGGGCTACAAACTTTAAATAGAGGAACCTAAATGTTCCTTGCCATATATAAAAGACAATGTGCTTTCAACTTTACCTTACCCCCTTCGATGTAGCACAAGAATCTTGGTTTCCACATGTTTGAACCAAAGCTGGCATACCAAATATTGAACTTTTGACAATGCGGATCTCCAAGCATATCGTACTAAAAACATCAGATTCAGAACCAGAGGAAGTGCATGGCTGTTCATTCCCCAACGGGGAAAACAAGAAAGAGAAATTATTCAAGGGCTCCACCATCGGGTTAATATTTCCTATTGATCGTCTCAGCTATACAGTAAGCCTCCATGCATCAAGATGCATAAATGGTACTCCTTCCGTCCCAAAATAAGTGTCTCAACTTTGTACTAGCTTTAGTACAAAGTTGTACTAAAGTTGAGACACTTATTTTGGGACGGAGGGAGTAAATCAAATGTGAGACTATTGGCACAAGATAATTAAAGTGCACAGTACAAACATAGTTGAGCTGTATAACTCTGTATGTTCTTTTGCAAGAGTTAAGAGTTTAAAAGTTGATAGGCACCTCAGAATAAGTATACACATGAAGCATTGATCACAACAACAAAAAAAGGTTCATCAAGTATGGATTGCCTGCGGATAATATGGAAATAGCATATCAACTGAGCTGTGTAATACAGTCCACATCACTCGTGAACATGCATTCATCTATGAAATTGGGCTACATTATGGTGCTTCATTATAACCCTGGAACAAAAAGAAAATCTTCCATTAAGAATGTGGTTTGAAAGCTGCAACTGTGGTCATGACATGTTGGTGAAAAGTAAGAGAAGATGGTGTCAAGTTTCCCAGCAAACGGATCTGGAACAGAGCGATCCACATCTCATACATAAGAGCACAATTCATTAGTCGGAGGTCAGACCAAGCAGGCCCCAACTCAAGTCCCCAAGAAGAAGAAAATAGAAAGAGGAAATTCACCTGGATATATGAGGGCGTACTCCTCAAAGATACGTTCTCCGGAAGCTTACTGCTCAAAACAGGCCAGTATGTCTTTAATTCATCGCGTACCTGGTCAGTGTGAGGGGGAATGAGAACTAAATTACAGATACGCATAGCGAGACCAAAATTAGACAGAAATAGTACATTGCAGACCATTACCATTTGTATGACTCTCCATGTAGATTCGAATGGTTGCATCTCTGGAGAGTTAAGTGTGAATTTATCTCCCAACAATACTTTTGCGCAAGCACAAACTGAGTTTGCTATGGACTCAGGGTTATAACCTCCTTCAAGGGCCATCACAATCCTTCCTTTTGCAAAACCTAACAGCTGCAGGTAAAATGTAGACAGGCATAAGCATCGATCAGCTGAGTAGAAAGTCCAAAAAAACTATAGGAATACTAATAAATTGATGGGATCAAATGAAAATTTTCTAACAGGTAACACCAAAGCATGACAACAAAAATGAATGACTGTGGCAATAACATAAACGCTACTCTATCACATCCAAACTCCAAGGTCAAGAATGAAAAATGTTTTTAAGACCAGGAGAGTGCATGGTTCAGTGAGTTTAATAAAAGGTCATTTTGCTGCAAACCTGCAAATGCATACCTTTGTTAGTAGCAGTGCATATCCATTTGGAGTGATGCAGCAATCACCCATATCATCACCCAGTGCTAGCAAAAAAGAAACAGGGAAAATATTCAAAACCAGTGAGTAACAAGAACATGCATGGTCATATGAGACACAGAAGTTTTGATTCCATTGGCATGTAATAGCAATATAATACAACAAAGCCACAGCGGTTGTCAAAATATCTTCAGTGAAGATCTCATTTGTCACGCAAAAAGGAAATCAGGTATATCAGGTGTAGTACTCGAACCAGTGCACATCTAGTCCATAGAATAAACTACAATGCCAGTATATAGCAACAGTCAGGCTTCATTTGAATGCCTAGATTAGTTAGATGTTTAAATTTTAGGGACAAGATAGTTTCTAAGAATTTTCCAGTTGTCTACCTGCGTCAAACCCAGCAGACAGTAATATTATATCTGGATCAAATGCTTCTGCAACAGGAAGGAGTACATGGTCCCATGCAGCAACATAATCTGCATCACCGCATTTCGCATGCTCCCAGGGCACATTAATGTTGTACCCTCGACCAGTTTCATCCCCAATGAAAACGTGTGATGCATCCGCTTCATAAGGGTAGAAGCTTCCATAACCATATCTACAGAGCAAACATTGGAATAATAGTTTACACATTACTGAAGGATCAACAGAATGCAATGGAACAACTGTGAAAATTTGAGATTTCGATCAGAATTGGTTGGGTAGTTCTAGGAGAGGCCTTTACCAAAGATGGCAAGTTACACAATCTGTAGATTCATCAGCTAAGGTAACATGTATGTAAACTTAAATGATAAGCGGTTAGAACAGCAGCTTTCTCCTCAGGTACCTACCTAGTACCTACTACTCCCTCCGTCCCATAATGTAAGACGTTTTTTGACACTAGTTAGAACAATGTTAGAAGGAGTTTCGGCGTTGGATCTGGGAGGCTAGAACTTTTCACATATATCAGAGAAAGAAAGAATAAATATCAATATCATGTATTTTGGATGCTCTAGACTATAACAGTGCAGATAAATCAAACATATTAGAGCAAGAGTTGTATAACAAGTACAACTCAGTTTTCAAACATAAGCACTGAAGTTGCATTACAAACACCTCTTTCTAATGTAAACATGAACCGTAGTATGGGAAACTAAACTCAGATAGCAATAGTAAGTAAACACAATGAATTGATTAATATACTATAACCAAAATCAAGGGTTGGCAGGTGACAATTCAAATGACAAATAAAGTAACCATACTATGTTGATTAGAAGTTTAGAACAGATAATTCAAGCTATTTCAATACTAGTAGTGTCGACATAGGAAGTAAAATGGTAAAACCATGATGAAACAGAAAAAGGAATAAGCCTACAGTATAAAGTTATCTGTTATAGATTCTTCCATTGACAACGGATTAATAGTTAATAGGTTCCATGGCACATTAATCACAAACTGGGCTCAAGCATTTAGGTCGTGCTATACAGCCCAACTGGATCAACAAAACTGAGGAGACTTAATCCCGATCATTACAGGTACAATATCCAAGAGCATTATAGTAAGGTGAGCTCACTAATATCAAAAATGAGTTTGTTAATGCCATGTAAATAAGAAATGGAGTTTCTAAATTTCTATGAACTGCAGAGATCCACTGTAAGAAAACACTCTCAGCATCCTACATCCATTCAAAAAGCAGTAAGCCATAAAAATGTAGGCAACAAAACTACCACGGTTTCACGAATATCATATCGTGAAGGTTATGAAGCTAGTCTAAAGTCTCAACTAAAACTTCTTCTTTATATCTAATGCGTATACATACAGTGGATTGCATGTTTGCGGAAGCAAAGTCTGAAGTCTAAACAAAAATAGCAAAGCAACGCCAAATTGTTGTGTCATACCTGTGCACTGAAAAGAACAATACACGAGGGTCATTATAAAACATGTTCTGCGTGCCATTTCCATGATGAACATCCCAATCGACGATTAATATCTTGTTGATACCTAGGTCAGGCTGCAACAGAAAAAGGTAAGTCAGAAAATGACTCCATGTTCTCAGTAGGTCACATCATAGCAAATTGATATGATTGTTCCTACAGAGGAAATGATAAACAAAAATAGCACATATTGATCTTAACAGAACATTCAACAGGGAAGTTTCAAATACACACCCTTTCATTTAACAGGTAGTTAGCTGCAATTGCCACATTGTTGAAGAGGCAATATCCCATGGGATGGCTATGTTCGGCATGGTGGCCTGGAGGTCTGACTAGAGCGATAGCAGAACTCAGCTCACCAGCCGCAACCTTCTCAGCAACCTACTTGCCAAACGAGTCATTTTGTCAGCACTCAGGATCAGCGGAACCAGAATTGCTGTATAAGACTAGTGAACGTACATATGCAATGTAGGAAAAGTAAACGGAAATTACCTCGATGACAGAACCAGCCGCAAGGAAAGCAGACTCTGAGGAGCCTTTGCTGAAGTAAACGGAATCGAATTTCTTAGCAGTCTTTTTCAGATCGGAACTATCCTTCGAGCTGATTTTCCTTATCAGATCTACATGCTTCCGGGCATGGACAGAGGCTATATATTTTTCCTTGGCTTCCTTCGCCCTCATGCCCACACACCTGGAAGAAACTTATATTACACTACAGCCACAGAACCTTGCAAAGTCATACAATTATTAATCTAATCAATCTAAGTAATGCAAGCAACGGACAGCACAGAAGCTATAATGCCGATGTTCAAACTTCACTCTAGTGGCATCCAAGTTACTTTTTTAAAGGCAAACAGCAGGACTCTACTGCGTATTTTTGTTGATTTTCAAATAAATGTTACAAAATAAAGTTCGGAAATAAAACGAAAGAGCTATACAGGCCTAGTGAAAACAAACAAGGAACAGAAAATACAAAAGGTACAATGGAGGAAGAACTAGGTTCATCTGAAAGCTTTGACCCACTATACTCCTTCCTTTTGGCCCTGTAAATGAGCCACTTCAATTCCTCTTTAAATGGACGCCTGCAGGCATCCAAGTGAAGGGCTGGAGTGCCCAAAATTGCAGGAGTACCAGAAGGACTCTGTTCCTTTCAGAGCTGCAGTGCATACATGTTTGAACCTATAATGCAAACAGTGGGCAGCACAGAAGCCATAATGCCAATGTTCAAACTTAACTCTAGTAGCATCAGGTTACTGTGCACAGGCAATGGCTTGAGTACCAAGAATTGCAGAAATACCAGAACTCTATTTCTTTTCAGCACTACTGTGCATACATGTTTGAACCTATTGTCTGAAGAAACTTATGTCACACTACAGCCACAGAACCTTGCAAAGTCATACAATTATTAATGTAATGTAATCAATCAAAGTAATGCAAGCAATGGACATTCCAAGTTACTGTACACGAGGAAGGGCTGGAGTACCCGAAATTGCAGAAATACCAGAAGGACTGCTGCTTTCAGCGCTACAGTGCATACATGTTTGAACCTATTGTATGAAGGATCTATACTCTCTCCCCCCTTTCTCAGGCCCTTCACCATTTGGGGCACTTCAAACACCAAAACATAATCGTGCAGATTTACAGTCGTAACAGGAAACAGATCAAGCACAGCGGGAGCGCGCGAGGACCTCCCATCCCATCTATCTCCGGCGATTCCACGGAACCGTATGCAGAAAAAAAAAGGGGGGGCACGAGGTGGCGCTGCTCTCGCTTGAGAGAGTCGCTGGCGGCGCGTACCTAGAGGTGACGCCCTCGGCGGCGAGCTTGCGCCAGATGGCGCGTAGCCGCTCGGGGGTCTCCTTTTCTTTCTTCAAGGCAGGCGCGTGCGCCAGCATCCTCTGGTCGTACAGCAGCCCCACCCTGGGCGCCGCGCCCTCCTGCCTCGCTGTGCCCGCGGCCGCCGCCATCCTGCGCCGGCGGAGGAGAGACCGGAGGCGGAACTCGGGATGGAACCGGAAACGGAAACCGGGGGCGGGCGAGACGAATGAGACTGGGTCAACTCCAACGCACAACGCACGACCTTGGTCCGGGGACAAATGCCACGGCACAACTATAGCTGGCCAAACGGGCCGTGCTAACTGGGCCGGCCCGGTAGCACGCGGGCACGGCACGACCCGACACGGCACGGCCTGGGCTAAACAGGCCAGGCCCGGCACGCGGCATGCCATGGGCCGTGCCTGGTCCTGGAGGCTGGGCACGCGGGCCGGCACGGCACGGCCCGTTTATTTTTTTAAAATATATAATTATATATGTCCTATATAAATACCTAATACTCTAATATGTTCAAACTTTTTGTCGTGCATGCGTATTTTATTAGCGCTAGGATCTTCATCTGAGTATTAGTAGTGTTATATAGTGTAGTCTTTGTCGAATATTGTCTTTGGAGGCCGAGCTCCATGGAGCTCGGTTTTGAAAATTTTGAATTTCATCAAATTTCATATTTTCTGCATTTTAAAAAATTCTGAAAAAAAGCACAGATATACATGAAGGCATAACACATGTGTGTAAATTTTCAGGGCAAAATACGTTGAAATGAGGCCTGTGCAAAAAAGACAAATCTAGGGCTTTTTAACACATGATACTATTCATCCTCCCGGGCCATGAATTTTTTCATTTTTGTACAGGTCGCATCTCAATGTTTTTCATCCTGAAATTTTACCCACATACACATAACATTCTTGTTTATTTGCATACTTTTTTTCAAAAAAAATTGAAACTTTGAATTTTGATTTATTTTCAAAAAAAGGCCTCCATGGAGGCCGAGAGGCAAACGTCCATTCTCAGCCTTTGTATTTTTTTTATCCTTTTGTAATTCTATAGCATGTCTTGTATTCTTTTACTTATTTGAGATGGAAGTTTTTAATGATGTAGGTGCTAATAAAGCTCTAGATTTATCCCACATAATAGTCTAACAAATTTTCCAATTTTCTACATTTTTTTGGCCTTTTCGCTATTTTTAGAGGTATTACGAACAAAAAAGAAAAAATTGCGCCAGGCGGGCCAACACGCCGCAACGGGCCGGCGTGCCGGCCCACGTCGCCTACGTGTCGTGTCTGGGCTGCTAGCTCCAGCCCGTGGGCCGGCACGGCACGACCCAGTTATTGTTTGTCCCGATGCGGGCCATGCCGGGCTGGGCTGGCCCGTTTGGCCAGGTATGGGCCCAACACTCGCGTTCGGGGGCAAATTATGTCTGACTCGCCCGACCCAATTCCGATGCAAATTTTAGCCGGATTTACGCTCAGACGAACACATCATAGACTTGCACGTGTCCTCTCGTCGTTCGCCCTCGGGCCCACATCTCAGCAATGCAACTGGTTCCCACCGGCCCCATTTAATCCGCACGTGTGGATGGGCCCGCACATGAGCCTCCCAGCCGCCCTCAACGCGTCCTTTTTAATGATGAAGCCGTCGACCGGCCAGTCCACTTCTGAAATTGTCCACACTCTTCTAATGTCGCTTCGTGCCCCGACAAGCCCAATCCTAGCACTGCCCTCGCTCCCGCCGGCCGCCGACCAGCCATGGGGATGTGGAAGTGGATCCCCGGCAAGAAGAGAAAGCAAGACCACGAAGCAGGGTCGTTCTTCACGTCATTGGGGAGCGTCGTTGCCTACTCCATCTCGACGCCCACCGCCTTTGCTATTTCACCGCCCACGGTCATACGTCAAGGTGGAGGTGTGCTAGCTCTATTGGGACACGACCACCCCGCTGTCGTGGTCCGATGTGCATCTCCCGAATGGGTGACATCTCAACCCAGATTGGGTGCCTGTGCCGCCAATCATGGCGAGCGACCGCACCTGTCTGCTGGAGATCAACTATCGGTGCTCCCACATGCCTTCGGATCTCCTCGATCACCCTAGGTATTGTTAGTGCAATAATTTGCCTCCTTATGTTTTGGAGATTGTTGACATAGGCAGTAAGTGTTTGCTAGTGCACATAGAGTAACGGGTCCCTAGAGTCATGAAAAGTTTGATTCAAACTCCAAAGATAATCTCCTGCATGGCAGCGAGGATTATCACTGAAGATTGTGCTGTCGAGAGTGGCCCTCAAAAATTGTTTATGCAAAACAATCGGTTTGGTGTCTGTCCAAAGTAATTGACTGCAGCCGAGAAGTTGAAGACGAAGTGAAGACGTACCATTTATTTCATTGTTCTTCTTTCTCATTATTGAATCACAGGATCACCATACTATTAACACGGGGATAGTGTTTGAAACTTTGATTCTCTGATGCTAAACAAAATCCTATGTGAGTAGTTGATGACCCACAAGTGTAGGGGATCTATCGTAGTCCTTTCGATAAGTAAGAGTATCGAACCCAACGAGGAGCAGAAGGAAATGACAAGTGGTTTTCATCAAGGTATTCTCTGCAAGCACTAAAATTATCGGTAACAAATAGTTTTGTGATAAGGTAATTTGTAACGGGTAACAAGCTTTGAAAGTAAATAAGGTGTCCCAATCCTTTTTGTAGCAAAGAACAATCCTGGACAAATTATTATGTGAAGGAAAACGCTCCCGAGGACACATGGGAATTATCGTCAAGCTAGTTTTCATCACGCTCATATGATTCGCATTCGTTACTTTGATAATTTGATATGTGGGTGGACCGGTGCTTGGGTACTACCCTTTCTTGGACAAGCATCCTACTTATGATTAACCCCTATTGCAAGCATTCGCAACTACAAAAGAAGTATTAAGGTAAACCTAACCATAGCATGAAACATATGGATCCAAATCAGCCCCTTACGAAGCAACGCATAAACTAGGGTTTAAACTTCTGTCACTCTAGCAATGGTGAAGTGTCATGTAGTTGACGTTCACATAACACCACTAGAGGAGAGACAACATACATCTCATCAAAATATCGAACGAATACCAATTTCACATGACTACTTATAGCAAGACTTCTCCCATGTCCTCAGGAACAAACGTAACTACTCACAAATCATATTCATGTTCATAATCAGAGGGGTATTAATATGCATTAAGGATCTGAACATATGATCTTCCACCGAATAAACCAACTAGCATCAACTACAAGGAGTAATCAACACTACTAGCAACCTACAGGTACCAATCTGGGGTTTTGGGACAAAGATTGAATACAAGAGATGAACTAGGGTTTGAGAGGAGATGGTGTTAGTGAAGATGTTGATGGAGATTGACCCCCTCCCGATGAGAGGATCGATGGTGATGACGATGGCGATGATTTCCCCCTCCCGGAGGGATGTTTCCCCGACAGAACAGCTCCGCCGCAGTCCTAGATTAGTTTCGCCAAGGTTCCGCCTTGTGGCGGCGGAGTTTCGTCCCGAAAGCTTGCTTATGATTTTTTCCCATGGTAAAAGACTTCATATAGCAGAAGATGGTCACCGAAAGGCTGCCAGGGGGTCCACGAGGCAGGGGGCGCGCCCAGGGGGGTAGGGCATGCCCCCACCCTCGTGGACGGTGGATGGCCCCCCTCTGGTATTTCTTCCGCTCGGTATTTTTTATTAATTCCAAAAATGACTTCGTGGAGTTTCATGACTTTTGGAGTTGTGCAGAATATGTCTCTAATATTTGCTCCTTTTCCTGCCCAGAATCCCAGCTGCCGACATTCTCCCTCTTCATGTAAACCTTGTAAAATAAGAGAGAATAGACATAAGTATTGTGACGTAACATGTAATAACAACCCATAATGCAATAAATATCGATATAAAAGCATGATGCAAAATGGACGTATCAACTCTCCCAAGCTTAGACCTCGCTTGTCCTCAAGCGGAAGCCTAAATCGAAAAATATGTCCACATGTTTAGAGATTGAGGTGTCTATAAAATAAAATACGGACATGAGGGCATCATGATCTTTCTTATAACAGCAACATACATATATTTTGTCATATGATTTCTTACGCTAAAGTAACAATCTATTCACAATATCCAGTATGAATCAGAAACTTCATTGAAAACTAACAAACTATAATCTCGGTCATTGAAGCAATTGCAATTTATCATAACATCGGAAAGAGTCAATATAAGAGCTTTTCAGCAAGTCCACATACTCAACTATCATTTAGTCTTTCACGATTGCTAACACTCACGCAATACTTATTGGTATGGAGTTTTAATCGGACACAAAGAAAGATAGGGGCTTATAGTGTTGCCTCCCAACCTTTTACCTCAAGGGTAATGTCAACAATAATAGTTCATGCTAACTTACATCCAATTGGATATATGTATCAGGATCTTTCCAACACATGGTGCTTGCCAAAGGATAAAATGTAAAAGGGAAAGGTGAAGATCACCTTGACTCTAGCATAATGTATAAGACAAGAATAAAAGATAGGCCCTTCGCAGAGGGAAGTAGAGGTTGTCATGTGCTTTTATGGTTGGATGCACGAAATCTTAATGCAAAAGAACGTCACTTTATATTGCCACTTGTGATATGGACCTTTATTATGCAGTCCGTCGCTTTTATTACTTCCATATCACAAGATCGTATAAAGCTTATTTTCTCCACACTAATAAGTCATACATATTTAGAAAGCAATTTTTTATTGCATGCAACATGACAACTTACTTGAAGGATCTTACTCAATCCATAGGTAGATATGGTGGACTCTCATGGCAAAACCGGGTTTAAGGATATTTGGAAGCACAAGTAGTATCTCTACTTGGTGCAAGGAATTTGGCTAGCATGAGGGGGAAAGGCAAGCTCAACATGTTGGATGATCCATGACAATATACTTTATTTCAGATATAAGAAAACATAACCCATTACGTTGTGTTCCTTGTCCAACATCAACTCTTTAGCATGTCATATTTTAATGAGTGCTCACAATCATAAAAGATGTCCAAGATAGTATATTTATATGTGAGAACCTCCCTTTCTTTATTACTTCCTATTAATTGCAACGATGACCAAAACTATGTTTGTCAACTCTCAACAACTTTTAATCATCATACTCTTTATATGTGAAGTCGTTACTCTCCATAAGATCAATATGATCTCTTTTATTTCTCTTTATTTCTTTCTTTTATTCCCTCATCATAGCAAGATAGCAAAGCCCTTGACTCTGTTAGAGTTATATATATATATATATATATATATATATATATATATATAGCCATGTAACCTTTCGTATTTACCCTATTATATAAGGGGTTTCCTGCATATATTCCACACCTGTACATGTATATATACTGGCCTATGGCCACCTGGGAATACAAGTTGCATATTCCTATCATGGTATTAGAGCTAGGTCAATTTTATAGCACGTGCAACTCGTGCTGTTGAACCACCTCCATCGCGACGCCTCCATCCTTGGCTGCGCTGACTCTCTGTGGTGGCCAAATCCTCAGGTTGCTACTGGTTTTTCTCCCTCCCACCCTCGACCGGCCCTCATCCGCCTCTGTCTCGTGAGGCCGCTGCCGCCTGATAGCCGCCACCCCCGATCGAAGACTCTCGCCATCGCCCCTGATCGATCGATTTCCCTGCCCAGATCGAGCAAAGACGGTCCCGTTCGAGACTCCCGCCTCTGCTTCTGATCTGCATCACCGCCAGGTCCCATCCATGCTCCAGCCAACTATTTCTGCTCGTGACCTAGCCGCCAGGTTCCATCGTTGCTGTAGCCGGGTGTGACGCCCCCGATTCAATCGTACACTAATCATGCACGCAAACGTGTACGATCAAAATCAGGGACTCACGGGAAGATATCACAACACAACTCTACAAATAAAATAAGTCATACAAGCATCATAATACAAGCCAGGGGCCTCGAGGGCTCGAATACAAGTGCTCGATCATAGACGAGTCAGCGGAAGCAACAATATCTGAGTACAAACATAAGTTAAACAAGTTGCCATAAGATGGCTAACACAAACTGGGATACAGATCGAAAGAGGCGCAGGCCTCCTGCCTGGGATCCTCCTAACTACTCCAGGTCGTCGTCAGCGGGCAGCACGTAGTAGTAGGCACCTCCGGTGTAGTAGGGGTCGTCGTCGACGGTGGCGTCTGGCTCCTGGACTCCAGCATCTGGTTGCGACAACCAGAAAGAAAGGAAAGGGGAAAAAGGGGGAAGAAAGCAACCGTGAGTACTCATCCAAAGTACTCGCAAGCAAGGAACTACACTACATATGCATGGGTATATGTGTAAGGAGGCCATATCGGTGGACTGAACTGCAGAATGCCAGAATAAGAGGGGGATAGCTAATCCTGTCGAAGACTACGCTTCTGGCAGCCTCCGTCTTGCAGCATGTAGAAGAGAGTAGATTGAAGTCCTCCA
>NC_041381.1:574696703-574702198 GCF_002162155.2 Triticum dicoccoides | reverse complement strand
CCACTACAAGAAATCTCGTCCCGAGATTTAGGATCGGTTATAAGGGGGAAGGGGTCTGGTTACGAAATTCTAACGATTCTTCTCGATCATAGTAGCTCTTCTCGAAGAGGTCGACCCATTACATTGATGTCTTCCGTCCTCTCCTTCGGGTCATCATGATGAAGTTTGTCGTCCTTTCTTCGGGGTTCCATCGTACTTACGAAAGGATAAAGGGTGGGTATCCCGAGAGAATGGACCTCTGCAGGTTTGACTATCTGGTCGATAACATCGGGGAGGGTGGCGGAAGTAACTCTCGAATTGAAACTTAAGAAAATATCAAGAGCAGAGTAAGGAGGTATCCTGGGAAGTTTCGAGCGGGCAGGCAATCGTTCGATGTCTGATATGTGGCGTGAAAGGGGTTCGAAGCCACGGGAATAAGTATTTGTCTGATACCAGATTGAAGGTGGCTCATGAATTACATACGAGGCCACGCGCGAGGAACAACCTTGGGTACAGGGGGGTACAGGAGAGTCAGGTTTCGATCCTGTGGAGCTGTGGGTTATGGGCCCACCATGTGGATTAAAAGTAGGAAGGACAGTGACATCTTGCACGATCATGTAAGCAAGGCATGCCAGAGGATAATCTGTTGGTTATGTCGGCAACAACATCGGTACCAAGGGCGAGGGACGAAGAGAACCATTATCCTGCTCGTTGAACGAGGCGGGCCAATAGGCAAGGTTCTCGTCCATCGGTGGCTACCGAAATGTCATCAACAATAGTAACAGGGTCTTACTGACACGGTCGTACACCAAGGTGTTTACATAAGCAGAAGAATATTACTGCTTAGATCATATAGACCTCAAGAAAGGTTAAACCAAACAATGGAAAGGACATATGATTATCAGATTAATCAGGCGATGGAAAGGAAAAATGTGCCTTAGTCAATAATTCAGGGATATATCCTTCCCAAGGATAAGCAGAGCATGGTATCCGTGGCAGGATATCATGTAGAAAACCCTTTAGGTAAGGGGAGAGAAATTTCATGACACTACCCATACAAAGGTGTTTGGATAATTGATAAGAAAAATTTAGCATTTGCTTTAAATGTTCTTGTTGAAAATCAGAGTATCACAGACATGCTTCGAGATAGCATTGACATGGTCTTCCAGCAAAGGTCGGACTTGGATATACAAAGGATTCACCAGGAACAACTTATAGAATAAGCATTACAATTTCCTTATGGAAGAATGGAAAACCTTGCTGGAAAGGAAACCTTAACACTAGGTCCTCCGACCAGGTGTGCTAGGCATGACATCACCTTACCGATATATAAGGACCAATGTTATAACTCTTGGGAAAAATGTTCCAACCATCATATCTGACCGAGATTCAGATCCGATTGGTGTCAGGATACCTGAGACTCAGGATGTCCGAGAAGAAAAGGCGCAACACAAATCGTTGAAATGGCATTGCAAGCTTCTCGGGAAATGAACTATGGCAGCGGTTTTCTGAAGCAATAGTTCACCATTAAACCAGGGAGAGGACAAGGAGGTGTCTGGTGAACTCAACGGCAGTTCACCGAGATTCCCAAAAGATGGATTTCCACCATTAAGTGAACAAGGAGATAACATTTGTCAGATCAACTGATATAAGGAAGTATGCTCGAGGAAAACATACACAATTAAACATTGGTTGAAATGTGCGCCCGGAATATGGGTTGGGTTGCACGACCAATGTCAGAATGGTGATTCAATCAGCGAAGGACTTAGAATGAACTATCGCCCATTCACTTCAAGCAATAGGGTTGTTAGAAGTTTTGAATTCACACGTCATAGCTCCATTGTCGGTATTCCGGTTGAAAACAATACGGGGACCAAGGAATGAACGAAGATGGCAAGAAGTATTATGATATCAAGAATTATTAAGAGGTGGTGAAATTCTCACCACATTCTTGACAAAAAGAGATGGTAATACTTCCGAGGTAAGGAAGATCAACTGCTGGGTAGCAGTGATCTCAAGGTTTACACCAAACACGAACAAGTTGTGTTGAACGGAAGGCAATAAAGTGGTCGATGAGAACAGGAATCATCGAGGGGCAAGGATGGTATTACCCATCATGAATTCAATTGAATTCCTGGAAGAGCTCATAAGGTTGATGATGATCACGACACAATTGTCGAGAGATTTCATGCAGATGTAGTCAATCAGCGACGACATCCAGTCAAAGGAATGATGAAGCAAGAGGTTATTGGAACCACAGTTACGACACGAACTCGAACTCAAGCTTGTTGTTTAGGGCGAAATGATATGACGATGAGGATCGACGTAAGGTTAGTTCATCGTCGAAAATTGTGCTCCGAGAAGAAGGGCCGGGTAACACAGTTAAAATCATCACGATAAAGATATAGCCAAACAGGCTAGGAATGATGGGAAGGAATATTAAACTCATAAGCAACGAAAATTACTTAGGGTTATCGAACCGAAATGTGGAATCGGTGTTCTCGATTGACGACAACCCAGAACCCGAGAAAATTGGAATCAGTGAGAATTAATAGTTGATGAAGAACCCATAATAAGTTATGCAGTTCCATGATATTCTTAATATACCAGAGCTTAATACTCAACAGTAGAGCAAAGTAAAGGTTGGACAGGTGCAATGATCTGCAGAAGACAAGTACTTCAACTTGTCCAAGAAACGGTATTAAAAAGGAGAACATGGCCGGAACCACGATTCCAAAAGGCCGAATCCTAGATATAAGAACTTATACCAAAGAGGTTTTAAGAGGAGCACCCATGATAAGATTAGCATCGTGTCCATGGGCATGAACGCAAGGTTCAAGGTCGACTCCCACTTCTCCAATACACAACTTCTCATTTACTACTCTAAGTTAAGAATGTTTAGAGTTTGAAAGTTTAACTTGCGGAATACCGGAACGTTATGACCCATGAAAACTCTTGGGTTCACACAAATTAAGGAAGGTATACGTTCAACCCATCGGGGCATCTTAGAATCCTATACCAGAATCTTTTAGAAGTAATTAACTCAAGCTCGAAGGCAGAGCATGGTTGAGAAAGCAGACGATACAATTTACCAAAGGCATTATGTATCCGAGAAAAGGCTCACAAGTTTATTGAATATGAAGGGCGTTGTCAGATAAAATCTAACAAAGGATCTGGTGGTCCACAAGGGATCTGACATGAGCATCGGTACTCAACTAGTGGAAGAAGAATGCAAGGAGATCAAATTATAGAAACAACTGACTAACTCAATTGTCAAATGCAAAGGAATATGATTTCCAAGTCAAGGGAGCAGAAGCAATGCTCTGATTAGGGATGGATAAGTTGAATAGCCTTAGGGTACAATCAACGACAATTGGATTGGTCGAGAACCAATTCCAGTTAAAAGAATGGAAGCTCAGCCGGAAAGGTAATTTATAAGGATCAATGATGATTGCGTGTATTCGCACACATGCTGAATCAATAGGATCAAAATGACGATGCCTAAGGATACTAACGAATATTGCCAATGGAAAGCATCCATAATGCAAGCAGACAAGTATTGCAGAGCAATAAGCTATTAAGGATTTTTGGAGGATCAAATAGTATTTCGAAGACCATTGTGAAACACATGAACAACTGGGGATGAGCGGATACTCGACAAGTGCAAGGATTTATTTGAAGGGGTATTCAGGTGGCAAAGAACTGCTAGGCAGTAGGCACAAAGTATTTCGGAACACTAGAGAAAACTTCTGGGTATCTTGTAATAACAAGATCAATGGGGGATGATCATATGAATGGCAAGTGTAAGTAGTTATCCATACGAATTTATCGGTGGTCGGGAATAGCAAAAGTGATGGGCACAAATTCTCGAGAGAACATCAGAGAGTATCTTCGGAACCTTCTGATGTAGCAGGCGATCCTCTGCAGTAAGGGGCTCTCCGGGTGGATGCGATCACGAGATCCTAATCTTAGAGTTAGCAAATTCATTTAACCCGAATAGTAGAGAGATCAGAGTCCCAGAGTATTGGTCGAGGAGTAAAAGATCCTACTACCACCCGATGGCGACGTGGGCCCATGGGCCACACAGCCATGTTAGTAAAAGTTTTTCAACGACTAGACTCGTCTTCGGCCAAGGAGTTGGAAAGGGGGATTCCTACAGGCAGTCGGCTCTGATACCAACTTGTGACGCCCCCGATTCAATCGTACACTAATCATGCACGCAAACGTGTACGATCAAAATCAGGGACTCACGGGAAGATATCACAACACAACTCTACAAATAAAATAAGTCATACAAGCATCATAATACAAGCCAGGGGCCTCGAGGGCTCGAATACAAGTGCTCGATCATAGACGAGTCAGCGGAAGCAACAATATCTGAGTACAGACATAAGTTAAACAAGTTGCCATAAGATGGCTAACACAAACTGGGATACAGATCAAAAGAGGCGCATGCCTCCTGCCTGGGATCCTCCTAACTACTCCAGGTCGTCGTCAGCGGGCAGCACGTAGTAGTAGGCACCTCCGGTGTAGTAGGGGTCGTCGTCGACGGTGGCGTCTGGCTCCTGGACTCCAGCATCTGGTTGCGACAACCAGAAAGAAAGGAAAGGGGAAAAAGGGGGAAGAAAGCAACCGTGAGTACTCATCCAAAGTACTCGCAAGCAAGGAACTACACTACATATGCATGGGTATATGTGTAAGGAGGCCATATCGGTGGACTGAACTGCAGAATGCCAGAATAAGAGGGGGATAGCTAATCCTGTCGAAGACTACGCTTCTGGCAGCCTCCGTCTTGCAGCATGTAGAAGAGAGTAGATTGAAGTCCTCCAAGTAGCATCTCCAAGTAGCATCGCATAGCATAAACCTACCCGGCGATCCTCTCCTCGTCGCCCTGCGGAAAAGCGATCACCGGGTTGTCTGTGGAACTTTGAAGGGTGTGTTTTATTAAGTATCCGGTTCTAGTTGTCATAAGGTCAAGGTACAACTCCAAGTCATCCTGTTACCGAAGATCACGGCTATTCGAATAGATTAACTTCCCTGCAGGGGTGCACCACATAGCCCAACACGCTCGATCCCATTTGGCCGGACACACTTTCCTGGGTCATGCCCGGCCGCGGAAGATCAACACGTCGCAGCCCCACCTAGACAAAACAGAGAGGCCAGCACGCCGGTCTAAACCTAAGCGCACAGGGGTCTGGGCCCATCGCCCATAGCACACCTGCACGTTGCGTACGCGGCCGAAAGCGGAACTAGCCCCCTTAATACAAGAGCAGGCTTACGTTCCAATCCGGCGCGCGCCGCTCCGTCGCTGACGTCTGAAGTGCTTCGGCTGATACCACGACGTCGGGATACCCATAACTACTCCCACGTAGATGGTTAGTGCGTATAGGCTCGTAGCCGACTCAGATCAAATACCAAGATCTCGTTAAGCGTGTTAAGTATCCACGAACGCCGAACAGGGCCAGGCCCACCTGTCTCCTAGGTGGTCTCAACCTGCCCTGTCGCTCCGCCACAAA
>NC_041381.1:574681786-574694442 GCF_002162155.2 Triticum dicoccoides | reverse complement strand
GTTAGGGTTTGGGGCGTGGGGGGTTATGGGGGTGGCCGACTGGGCCTGGGGTCGGCCCAGTTGGGCCAGGGTCCAGGGGGGTTTCTCTTTTTTTTGTATTGTTTTCTGTTTTCTCTTTATTTATTTTCTTTTCTGTTTTTATTTATTTATAAACACTTAGGCATTTTATAAAATTGTGAACCTTACACCATAATTATCTTTGTAATATTTGGCAACCACTGAACATTTTTGTTTTAATTTTTGAAAACTTTTATTGTTTTCTTTTATTTAAATTTTGAATTTGTTTCGGTTCCGAACTATCGAGAGTTTATCACAGTAACCGTGGTGACGTGGCATCATTAGCGGGGAATCACTGTAGCTTAATTATCCGGGCGTCACACCGGGTCCCAACTGCCCTCGATCCAACCGTCAGGTCTCGATCGAGACTCCTGATCGTCCTTCGGTCTGATCCCTCCACTGCTGCAGATTGAGGCTCCTGATCATCTGTAAAAAAACAGGCATGATGTCTCTGTCCTCTGGCTATGTTGTTGTTCCTCGCTGTCCGATGATTTTTTATGGTACCAACTACATTGAGTTTGTCGGCTTCATGCGCATTCACATGTGTGGCCTTCGTCTCTGGGCGTTCTATCTGGCGAGGTCCCCAGTCCGCTGTGTCCAGTTCCTCCTATGGCTCCTACTCCACCGACGCCACCGGTTATTGCTGTCGATGCTGATCAGGCTGCGAAGGATGCAACTAAGCTCGCTGATGACGATATCGTTCTCGCTTATGATGAGTAGGTTTAGACCTATGAGGACGCACTTCAGACTTATCATGCAGCTCTATCTGCTTACACTCAGTGGCTTGATGATGATGCTCATGCCGCCGCTGTTCTCACTGCTAGTGTTCTGCCTCAGTTTGCCTCTGAGTTTCTCGACCTCTCTACTGTCTTTGAGACGTGGGCTCGGCTTCGTTAGCGCTATCAGCCCTCTGGTGATGCTTTATACCTGTCTATGGTTCGTCAGGAGCATGCTCTTCAGCAGGGTGACTCCACTGTTGATGAGTTCTATGCACAGAATTCTGCTATCTGGCGTCAGCTTGATTCTCTCTGCACTGCTGGTTGTCGTACTTGTCAGTGTTGCCAGGCTGTGCAGGCTGATTTGGAGTTTCAACGTGTCTATGAGTTCTTGTCTCGACTCCGTAAGGAGTTTGAGCCCTGGCGTGCTCAGTTGTTTGCTCGTGGTCGTATCTCCCTCATGGAGGCACTTTCTGAGATCCGTGCTGAGGAGACTCGCCTCCGTGGCACTGGTTTACTTGATGTTCCCTCTGTGCTCGCTACTCGAGTTCCTGCTATGCATGCTGCACCGACTCCTTCCCACTCGAGTGCTCTGCCGCTCTTGCCTACTCCTACGGGCGGCTAGGGTCGGTCTCGTCCTCACTGCGACTACTGCAAGATAGATGGTCATGTTGAGTCTCAGTGCTTCCAGAAGAAGAAACACTTGCGTAAGGCATGATCATCAACTTCAGGGACTTCCTCTACTTCGACATCTTCAGCCACAGCCTTGACTGAGTAGGATATTCTGCGACTTCAGCGTATGCTTGCCGCTTCAGGTTCTCCTTTGACGGGTACTGCAGGTTCTGTGACTAACGCTTCCCGCACTAAGCAACCACCCTCTACACAGTCAGGTACATCCTCGTGGGTTCTGGACTCCGGAGCTTCTTTTCATATGTCTTCTCATTCTTCCAATTTGTCCTCTCTTAAATCGGTTGATTTTCCTGTTCATGTACTCACTGCTGATGGTACTCCTCTTTCTGTTACCAGTCGAGGCAATCTTACCACACCTTCTTACTATGTTCCTAATGTTGCTCATGTTCCTCGACTTACCATGAATATTTTTTTCTATCGGTCAACTTACTGATTCTGGTTGTCACGTCATCCTTGATGTTGACTCTTGTTCTATTCAGGATCGTCAAATGCACACTTTGGTTGGGGCCAGCCCTCGCCGCCGTGACTCTCAGGTCTTTGGGAGCTAGACTAGCTTCATGTTCCTTCCGTTGCCACCACTATCGCCAGTCCATCCGCTTCTGTCGCTTCAGCTACCGGCTCCTTCCAGCAGTGGCATCATCGACTTGGTCATCTTTGTGGGTCTCGCTTGTCATCATTAGTTCGTCGAGGTCTTCTGGGGTCTGTCTCAGGAGATGTCTCTTTAGAGTGTCATGGCCGTAGACTAGGAAAACAGATTCAGTTACCTTACCCTACTAGCGAGTCGGTGTCTCAACGTCCTTTTGATTTAGTCCATTCTGATGTATGGGGTCCGGCTCCCTTCGCTTCGAAAGGGGGCCATCGATACTATATTATTTTCATCGATGATTTCTCTCGTTACACTTGGCTTTATTTTATGACTTCCCGCAGTGAGGTTCTTTCCATCTATAAGCGTTTTGCTGCCATGGTTCACACTTAGTTCTCTTCGCCTATTCGTGTGTTCCGTGCTGACTCCGTTGGCGAGTATATTTCCAAGATGTTGCGTGGTGTTCTTGCTGAGAAGGGCACTCTTCCTCAGTTCTCTTGTCCTGGTGCTCATGCTCAGAATGGCGTGGCTGAGCGAAAGCACCGCCACCTTCTTGAGACGGCTCGTGCGTAGATGATCGCCGCTTCTCTTCCCCTCATTTTTGGGCCGAGGCTATATTCACCTCCACCTATCTCATCAACCTTCATCCGTCCACTACTCTCCAGGGTGGTGTTCCTTTCGAGTGTCTCTTTGATCGTTCTCCTGATTATTCGATGCTTCACTTGTTTGGTTGTGTTTGCTATGTTCTTCTTGCCCCTCACGAACGCACCAAACTGACCGCTCAGTCTGTGGAGTGTGTTTTCTTAGGCTATAGTGATGAGCATAAGGGCTATCGTTGTTGGGATCCTATCGATCATCGGATGCGTATTTCTCGGGATGTGACTTTTGATGAGTCTCGTCCCTTCTACCCGCGTCCATCTGCCTTGACCTTTTCTGTGGAGGATATCTCTTTCCTCACTTTTCCCGACACACCTATCACTCCAGTCGAGCCCTTGTCTCTTCGTCCTGCTCACTCTCCTTCTCCACCTCTTGCCAATTTGCCGCCACCATCTCCGACGGTTTCCTCACCTCGCATGTCACCAGATTCTGCACCTCCCTCCTTGGTGATTTCTTTGTTTCCACCTCCTGATTCTACCTTGGCTATTCCTCCTCGTATTCTTCCATCTTTGCCTCGGTATTACACTCGTTGTTCACGTAATGTGGATGTGTCTGCTGACGTGTCCTCCTCCTCGTCTCAGCCTACCTATAGCTTGCGTCCTCGTCTGCTTCCGCGTGTTGATCGCCTTGGTTTTTCAACCACTGGTACTGTTGTTCTTGAGCCAACTTCTTATCATGAGGCTGTTGTTCATCCTGAATGGCAGTTTCCGATGGTAGAGGAGATTGCTACTCTTGAACGCACTGGTACATGGGATCTTGTTTCTCTTCCTCCTGGTGTCCGTCCCATCACTTGTAAGTGGGTCTACAAGGTTAAGACTCGCTCCGATGGTTCTCTTGAGTGTTACAAAGCTCGTCTTGTGGCTCGGGGTTTTCAGCAGGAGCATGGTCGTAATTATGACGAGACATTTTCTCCTGTGGCCCATATGACCACTATCCGCACACTTCTTGTTGTGGCCTCTGCACGCCACTGGTCTGTATCTCAGCTTGATGTTAAGAATGCCTTTCTTAACGGTGAGCTGCGTGAGGAGGTATACATGCAGCCACCACCTGGGTATTCTATTCCTGATGGCATGGTATGTCGTCTTCGTCGCTCTCTCTATGGCCTTAAGCAAGCTCCCCGCGCCTGGTTTGAGCGTTTTGCCTCTGTGGTGACTGCCGCTGGTTTTTCAGCGAGTGCTCATGATCCAGCATTGTTTGTCCACCTTTCTCCTCGTGGTCGGACTCTTCTTCTTATCTATGTTGATGACATGATCATCACTGGCGATGACCCCGAGTATATTGCCTTTGTAAAGGCCCGTCTTAGTGAGCAGTTTCTTATGTCCGATCTTGGACCTCTTTGCTATTGAAGTCTCTTCTACCTCTAATGGCTTTTTTATATCCCAGGAAAAGTATATACATGATCTTCTTGTTCGTGCTGCTCTTTCTGATGAGCGCATTGTTGAGACTCCCATGGAGCTCAATGTTAACCTCCGTGATACTGATGGTGATCCCTTGCCTGACCCGACGCGTTATCGTCATCTTGTTGGGAATCTTGTCTATCTAGTTGTCACTCATCCGGATATCTCTTATCCGGTTCATATTCTGAGTCAGTTTGTCTCCGCTCCCACTTTGGTCCACTATAGTCACCTCCTTCGTGTTCTCCAATATCTTCGGGGCACGATCTCTCACCGTCTATTCTTTCCTCGCTCCAGTTCTTTACAACTTCAGGCCTATTCGGATGCTACGTGGGCTAGTGATCCCTCCGATCACTGTTCACTTTCTGCTTATTGTGTTTTTCTTGGTGGTTCTCTCATTGCTTGGAAGACGAAGAAAGGACTGCAATTTCCCGTTCGAGTGCAGAGGCTGAGCTACGAGCTATGGCTCTTTTCATGGCAGAGGTGACTTGGTTACGGTGGTTACTTCAGGATTTTGGTGTTTCTGTTACTACACCTACTCCGCTCTTGTCTGACAGTACAGATGTTATTAGCATTGCACGCGATCCTGTGAAGCATGAGCTCACCAAGCATATTGGTGTTGATGCTTTCTATGTGCGCGCTGGTGTGCAGGATCAGGTTATTGCTCTTCAGTATGTGCCTTCCGAGTTACAGTTGGCGGATTTTCTAACGAAGGCCCATACTAGAGCGCAGTGAAGGAAATATGCCCTAGAGGCAATAATAAAGTTATTATTTATTTCCTTATTTCATGATAAATGTTTATTATTCAGGCTAGAATTGTATTAACCAGAAACATAATACATGTGTGAATACATAGACAAACTTAGTGTCACTAGTATGCCTCTACTTGACTAGCTCGTGAATCAAAGATGGTTAAGTTTCCTAGCCATAGACATGAGTTGTCATTTGATGAACGGGATCACATCATTAGGAGAATGATGTGATTGACTTGACCCATTCCGTTAGCTTAGCACTTGATCGTTTAGTATGTTGCTACTGCTTTCTTCATGACTTATACATGTTCCTATGACTATGAGATTATGCAACTCCCGTTTATCGGAGGAACACTTTGTGTGCTACCAAACGTCACAACGTAACTGGGTGATTATAAAGGAGCTCTACAGGTGTCTCCAAAGGTACATGTTGGGTTGGCGTATTTCGAGATTAGGTTTTGTCACTTCGATTGTCGGAGAGGTATCTCTGGGCCCTCTCGGTAATGCACATCACTATAAGCCTTGCAAGCAATGTAGCTAATGAGTTAGTTACGGAATGATGCATTACGTAACAAGTAAAGAGACTTGCCAGTAACGAGATTGAACTAGGTATTGAGATACCGACGATCAAATCTCAGGCAAATAACATACCGATGACAAAGGGAACAACGTATGTTGTTATGCGGTTTGACCGATAAAGATATTCGTAGAATATGTAGGAGCCAATATGAGAATCCAGGTTCCTCTATTGGTTATTGACCGGAAACGGTTCTCGGTAATGTCTACATAGTTCTCGAACCCGTAGGGTCCACACGCTTAAGGTTTCGATGACAGTTATATTATGAGTTTATGAGTTTTGATGTACTGAAGTTTGTTCGGAGTCCTGAATGTGATTACGGACATGACAAGGAGTCTCGAAATGGTCGAGACATGAAGATTGGTATATTGGACGACTATATTCGGACACCGGAATAAGTTTCGGAGGTTATCGGATATATAGCGAAGTACCGGGGGGGTTACCGAAACCCCCAGGGGGGGTTAATGGGCCACTTGGGCCCAAAGTGGAGAAGAGGAGCGGCGGCCAGGGCAGGCCGCGCGCCCCCTCCCCCTCTAGTCCGAATTGGACAAGGAGGGGGGGCGCCCCCCTTTCCTTCCTCCCCTCTCTCCCTTCCTTCCCCCTCTCCTACTTGGACAAGGAAGGGGGGAAGTCCTACTCCCGGTGGGAGTAGGACTCCTCCTGGCGCGCCCCTCCTGGCCGACCGACCCCCTCCCCCTTGCTCCTTTACATACAGGGGCAGGGGGGCACCTCTAGACACAACAATTGATCTCTTGATCTCTTAACCGTGTGCGGTGCCCCCCTCCACCATAGTCCTCCTCGATAATATTGTAGCGGTGCTTAGGCGAAGCCCTGCGATGGTAGAACATCAAGGTCGTCACCATGCTGTCGTGCTGACGGAACTCTTCCCTGACATTCTGCTGGATCGGAGTACGGGGATCGTCATCGAGCTGAACGTGTGCTAAAACTTGGAGGTGTCGTAGTTTCGGTGCTTGATCGGTCGGGCCGTGAAGACGTACGACTACATCAACCGCGTTGTTCTAACGCTTCCGCTTTCAGTCTACGAGGGTACATGGAAAACACTCTCCCCTCTCGTTGCTATGCATCACCATGATCTTGCGTGTGCGTACGGTTTTTTTTGAAATTACTATGTTCCCCAACAGTGGCATCCGAGCCAGGTTTTATGCGTAGATGTTATATGCACAAGTAGAACACAAGTGAGTTGTGGGCGATACAAGTCATACTGCTTACCAGCATGTCATACTTTGGTTTGGCGGTATTGTTGGATGAAGCGGCCCGGACCGACATTACGCGTACGCTTACGCAAGACTGGTTCTACCGACGTGCTTTGCACATAGGTGGCTGGCGGGTGTCAGTTTCTCCAACTTTAGTCGAACCGAGTGTGGCTACGCCCGGTCCTTGCGAAGGTTAAAACAACACTAACTTGACGAACTATCATTGTGGTTTTGATGTGTAGGTAAGAACGGTTCTTGCTCAGCCCGTAGCAGCCACGTAAAATTTGCAACAACAAAGTAGAGGACGTCGAACTTGTTTTTGCATGGCATGTTGTGATGTGATATGGTCAAGACGTGATGCTATATTTTATTGTATGAGATGATCATGTTTTGTAACCGATTTATCGGCAACTAGCAGGAGCCATATGGTTGTCGCTTTATTGTATGAAATGCAAACGCCCTATAATTGCTTTACTTTATCACTAAGCGGTAGCGATAGTCGTAGAAGCAATAGATGGCGTAATGACAATGATGGTACGATGGAGATCGAGGTGTCGCGCCGGTGACGATGGTGATCACGACGATGCTTCAGAGATGGAGATCACAAGCACAATATGATGATGGCCATATCATATCACTTATATTGATTGCATGTGATGTTTATCCTTTATGCATCTTATCTTGCTTTGACTGACAGTAGCATTTTAAGATGATCTCTCACTAATTATCAAGAAGTGTTCTCCCTGAATATGCACCGTTGCTAAAGTTCTTCGTGCCGAGACACCACGTGATGATCGGGTGTGATAGGCTCTACGTTCAAATACAACGGGTGCAAAACAGTTGCACACGCGGAATACTCAGGTTAAACTTGACGAGCCTAGCATATACAGACATGGCCTCGGAACACGGAGACCGAAAGGTCGAGCGTGAATCATATAGTAGATATGATCAACATAGTGATGTTCACCATTGAAAACTACTCCATCTCACGTGATGGTCGGACATGGTTTAGTTGATTTGGATCACGTGATCACTTAGATGACTAGAGATATGTTTGTCTAAGTGGGAGTTCTTAAGTAATATGATTAATTGAACTTAAATTTATCATGAACTTAGTCCTGGTAGTATTTTGCAAATTATGTTGTAGATCAATAGCTCGCGTTGTCGCTTTCATATGTTTATTTTGATATGTTCCTAGAGAAAATTGTGTTGAAAGATGTTAGTAGCAATGATGCGGATTGGATCCGTGATCTAAGGTTTATCCTCATTGCTGCACAGAAGAATTATGTCCTTAATGCACCGCTAGGTGACAGACCTATTGCAGGAGCAGATGCAGACGTTATGAACGTTTGGCTAGTTCAATATGATGACTACTTAATAGTTTAGTGCACTATGCTTAACGGCTTAGAATCGGGACTTCAAAGACATTTTGAACGTCATGGAACATATGAGATGTTCCAAGAGTTGAAGTTAATATTTCAAGCAAATACCCGAGTTGAGAGATATGAAGTCTCCAACAAGTTCTATAGCTAAAAGATGGAGGAGAATAGTTCAAGCAGTGAGCATGTGCTCAGATTGTCTGGGTACTACAATCGCTTGAATCAAGTGGGAGTTAATCTTCCAGATAAGATAGTGATTGACAGAGTTCTCTAGTCACCATCACCAAGTTGCTAGAACTTCGTGATGAACTATAGTATGCAAGGGATGACGAAAACGATTCCCGAGCTCTTCGTGATGTTGAAATCAACGAAGGTAGAAATCAAGAAAGAGCATCAAGTGTTGATGATTGACAAGATCACTAGTTTCAAGAAAAGGGCAAAGGGAAAGAAAGGAAACTTCAAGTATAATGACAAGCAAGTTGTCACTCCCGCGAAGAAGCCCAAAGCTGGACCAAAGCCTGAAACTAAGTGCTTACACTACAAAGGAAATGGTCACTGGAAGCAGAAATGCCCTGAATATTTGGTGGATAAGAAGGATGGCAAAGTGAGCAAGGGTATATTTGATATACAGGTTATTGATGTGTACCTTACTAGTGTTTATAGTAGCCCCTGAGTATTTGATACTTGTTCGGTTGCTAAAAACTAGTAACTCGAAACATGAGCTACAGAGTAAACAAAGACTAGTTGAGGGTGAAGTGATGATGAGTGCTGGAAGTAGTTCCAAGATTGATATGATCATCATCACACACTCCCTATACTCTCGGGATTAGTGTTAAACCTAAATAAATGTTATTTGGCGTTTGATCATGTTTGTTGCAATACGGTTATTCATTTAAAGTCAGAGAATAATTGTTGTTCTGTTTACATGAATAAAACCTTAGATGGTCATACACCCAATGAAAATAGTTTATTGGATCTCAATCGTAGTGATACACATATTCATAATATTGATGCCAAAAAGATGCAAAGTTTATAATGATAGTGCAACTTATTTGTGGCACTGCCGTTTGGGTCATATCGGTGTAAAGCGCATGAAGAAACTCCATAAAGATGGATTTTTGGAATCACTTGGTTATGAATCATTTGATGCTTGCGAACCGTGCCTTTTGGGCAAGATGACTAAAACTCCGTTCTCCGGAACAATGGAACGAGCTAGTGACTTATTGGAAATAGTACATACTGATGTATGCGGTCCAATGAGTATTGATGCTCGTGGCGGGTATCGTTATTTTCAGACCTTCACAAGATGATTTGAGCAGATATGTGTATATCTACTTAATAAAACACAAGTCTGAAACATTTGAAAAGTTCAAAGAATTTCAGAGTGAAGTGGAGAATCATCGTAACAAGAGAATAAAGTTTCTACGATCTGATCGTGGAGGAGAATATTTGAGTTACGAGTTTGGCCTTCATATAAAACAATGTGGAATAGTTTCACAGTTCACACCACCTGGAACACCACAACGTTATGGTGTGTCCGAACATCATAACCGCACTTTATTGGATATTGTGCGACCTATGATGTCTCTTATCGGTTTACCACTATCGTTTTGGGTTTATGCATTAGAGACAGTTGCATTCACTTTAAATAGGGCACCATCAAAATCCGTTGAGACGACGACTTATGAACTGTGGTTTGGCAAGAAACCAAAGTTGTCGTTTCTTAAAGTTTGGGGTTGCGATGCTTATGTGAAAAAGTTTCAACCTGATAAGCTCGAACCTAAATCGGAGAAGTGCGTCTTCATAGAATACCCAAAGGAAATTGTTGGGTACACCTTCTATCACAGATCCAAAAGCAAAATATTCGTTGCTAAGATGGATCCTTTCTAGAGAAGGAGTTTCTCTCGAAAGAAGTGAGTGGGAGGAAAGTAGAGCTTGATAAGGTAATTGTACCTTCTCCCGAATTGGAAAGTAGTTCATCACAGAAATCAGTTCCAGTGACCACTACACCAATTAGTGAGGAAGCTAATGATATTGATCATGAAACTTCAGATCAAGTTACTACCGAACCGCGTAGGTCAACCAGAATAAGATCCGCACCAGAGTGGTACGGTAATCCTATTCTGGAAGTCGTGTAACTAGACCATGATGAACCTACGAACTATAAGGAAGCGATGATGAGCCTAGATTCCGCGAAATGGCTTGAGGCCATGAAATCTGAGATGGAATCCATGTATGAGAACAAAGTGTGGACTTTGGTTGTCTTGCCCGATGATCGGCAAGCCATAGAAAATAAATGGATCTTCAAGAGGAAGACAGACGCTGATAGTAGTGTTACTATCTACAAAGCTCGACTTGTCGTAAAAAGTTTTTTCGACAAGTTCAAGGTGTTGAATACGATGAGATTTTATCACTCATATCGATGCTTAAGTCTGTCTGAATCATGTTAGCAATTGCCACATTTTATGAAATCTGGCAAATGGATGTCAAAACTGAATTCCTTAATGGATTTATTAAAGAAGAGCTGTATATGATACAACGAGAAGGTTTTGTCAATCCTAAAGGTGCCAACAAAGTGTGCAAGCTCCAGCAATCCATCAATGGACTGGTGCAAGCATCTCGGAGTTGGAATATACGCTTTGATGAGTTGATCAAAGCATATGGTTTTATGCAGACTTTTGGAAAGGCCTATATTTACAAGAAAGTGAGTAGGAGCACTACAGCCTTTCTGATAAGTATATGTGAATGACATATTTTTGATCAAAAATAATGTAGAACTTTCTGGAAAGCATAAAGGAGTGTTTGAAAGGAGTTTTTCAAAGAAAGACCTTAGTAAAGCTACTTACATATTGAGCATCAAGATCTATTGAGATAGATCAAGACGCTTGATAAGATTTTCAATGAGTACATACGTTGACAAGATTTTGAAGTAGTTCAAAATGGGACAGTCGAAGAAAGAGTTCTTGCCTGTGTTGCAAAGGTATGAAATTGAGTAAGACTCAAAACCCGACCATGGCAGAAAATAGAAAAATAATGAAAAGTCATTCCCTATGCCTCAGTCATAGGTTCTATAAAGTATGCTATGATGTGTACCGGACATATTGTATACCTTGCTCTGAGTTTGGCAAAGGAATACAATTTTGATCTAATAGTAGATCACTGGACAACGGTCAAGAATATCCTTAGTGAGGACTAAGGAGATGTTTCTCGATTATGGAGGTGATAAAAGAGTTCGTCGTAAAGAGTTACATCGATACAAGCTTTTACACTAATCCAGATGACTCTAAATCTCAATCTGGATACATATTGAAAGTGGGAGCAATTAGCTAGAGTAGCTCCGTGCAGAGCATTGTAGACATAAAATATTTGCAAAATACATACGGCTCTGAATGTGACAGACCCATTGACTAAACTTCTCTCACGAGCAAAACATGATCACACCTTAGTACTCTTTGGGTGTTAATCACATATCGATGTGAACTAGATTATTGACTCTAGTAAACCCTTTTGGGCGCTGGTCACATGACGATGTGAACTATGGGTGTTAATCACATGCAGATGTGAATATTAGTGTTAAATCACATGGTGATGTGAACTAGATTATTGACTCTAGTGCAAGTGGGAGACTGAAGGAAATATGCCCTAGAGGCAATAATAAAGTTATTATTTATTTCCTCATTTCATGATAAATTTTTATTATTCATGCTAGAATTGTATTAACCGGAAACATAATACATGTGTGAATACATAGACAAACTTAGTGTCACTAGTATGCCTCTACTTGACAAGCTCGTGAATCGAAGATGGTTAAGTTTCCTAGCCATAGACATGAGTTGTCATCTGTTTGAACAGGATCACATCATTAGGAGAATGATGTGATTGACTTGACCCATTCCATTAGCTTAGCACTTGATCGTTTAGTATGTTGCTACTGCTTTCTTCATGACTTATACATGTTCCTGTGACTATGAGATTATGCAACTCCCGTTTACCGGAGGAACACTTTGTGTGCTACCAAACGTCACAACGTAACTGGGTGATTATAAAGGAGCTCTACAGGTGTCTCCAAAGGTACATGTTGGGTTGGCGTATTTCGAGATTTGGTTTTGTCACTCCGATTGTCAGAGAGGTATCTTTGGGCCCTCTCGGTAATGCACATCACTATAAGCCTTGCAAGCAATGTAGCTAATGAGTTAGTTACGGAATGATGCATTACGTAACGAGTAAAGAGACTTGCCAGTAACGAGATTGAACTAGGTATTGAGATACCGATGATCAATCTCAGGCAAGTAACATACCGATGACAAAGGGAACAACGTATGTTGTTATGCGGTTTGACCGATAAAGATCTTCGTAGAATATGTAGGAGCCAATATGAGCATCCAGGTTCCGCTATTGGTTATTGATCGGAAACGGTTCTCGGTCATGTCTACATAGTTCTCGAACCCGTAGGGTCCGCACGCTTAAGGTTTCGATGATAGTTATATTATGAGTTTATGAATTTTGATGTACCAAAGTTTGTTTGGAGTCCCAAATGTGATTACGGACATGACGAGGAGTCTCAAAATGGTCGAGACATGAAGATTGGTATATTGGACGACTATATTCGGACACCGGAATAAGTTTCGGAGGTTATC
>NC_041381.1:574663874-574681397 GCF_002162155.2 Triticum dicoccoides | reverse complement strand
TGGCCAGCCGACCCCCTCCCCCTTGCTCCTTTATATATGGGGGCAGGGGGGCACCTCTAGACACAACAATTGATCTCTTGATCTCTTAACCGTGTGCGGTGCCCCCCTCCACCATAGTCCTCCTCGATAATATTGTAGCGGTGCTTAGGTGAAGCCCTGCGACGGTAGAACATTAAGGTCGTCACCACACCATCGTGCTGACGGAACTCTTCCCCAACATTCTGCTGGATCGGAGTACGGGGATCGTCATCGAGCTGAACATGTGCTAAAACTCGGAGGTGCCGTAGTTTTGGTGCTTGATCGGTCGGGCCATGAAGACGTACGACTACATCAACCGCATTGTTCTAACGCTTCCGCTTTCGGTGTACGAGGGTACGTGGACAACACTCTCCCCTCTCGTTGCTATGCATCACCATGATCTTGCGTGTGCGTAGGAATCTTTTTGAAATTGCTACGTTCCCCAACATGCAGCATGGCTTCCATCTCTCCAAACTCAGTGTTGTTAATCCACTATGAGTTTGAGGGGGGGGGGGGTGTTAGAGTTATATATATAGCCATGTAACCTTTCGTATTTACCCTATTGTATAAGCGGTTTCCTGCATATATTCTACACCTGTACATGTATATATACTGGCCTATGGCCACTTGGGAATACAAGTTGCATATTCCTATCAGACTCAACACTAATCTTTATTATATATAGCTCACATACTCGATTACATAGCAAGATCATAAAGCAAAACTCAAAACTAAATCATACTAAAACTTTATTCTACTAGATCAAGATATTACTAAAAGGAACGAACTAAGAAAAACGGTAAAGATAGGAGTGTGATGGTGATACGATACCGGGGCACCTCCCCCAAGCTTGGCAGTTGCCAAGGGGAGTGCCCATACCTATGTGTTTATGTCTCCTTCTTCGGAGGTGGTGATGATGGAGTTGTTGATGATGTAAGCTTCTTCCTTAATTTGCGCTTGAGGATGGAATTTTGCTCCCTTAGATCATCGATCTGCTGCTCAAGGCTTAATATCCTTTTGCATAGTTCCTGTTTGTTCTCCTGCAAGAGACGAAAAGGGATAAACTCGATCTTTGGTTTCTTTGCCCTATCAAGGAGGCTTGACTTTTTAAACTCCACATGCATATCCCCAGGTTGAGGTAATGGGACTTCATCTTCATTTGAGCTCGTCTCCTCCTTTCCCTTAGGCTCGTAGTCTTCTTCTTCGTCAGTGGTCCAACCATAGTGCTCCAAGTCCCCATAGACCTTAGGGTCTGCAAGGTAATCAACCACATAGCTTTCTCCCTCCGAATCCTGGGACGACATGTTGCTCTAATCTGCGGCAGAAACAGCTCGAAGCAAAAACAGAGGATATTTGTGTGATATGGTGGTCAAAACCTTCGGGAGATTATATAATGAATTTTTACCGTGAAAGTGCGTTATATCGACTAGAGGGGGGGGGGGTGAATAGGCGATTTTTATGAATTCTTCACTGAGGAATTTGCTGGTGAGGAAATTCCTTAGCGAAGAACTACTTGCAGCAGAATAAGTACTTAGAAGTAAACATAACAGAACACTAGCATAGTCATCATGATGAAATGAAGACAAGCACAGAGTACATAAAGTGTAAACACAGGATAGCACAGGATGAAGACGGACATACTGAAGAAATTGAATTGAGGAAATTGAGAAACTCTTCAGTCAAAGTCTTCAAATAGATATGAACAAGCACACAACAACTGAAATGAGGAAATGAAAGAGTTGAGGAAATAGAACCAGTAAGCTTGGTGAAGACAATGCTTTGGTAGATCAGTTCCAACTGCTATCTCAGTTGTATGTCTGGTTGGAGCGGCTAGGTATTTAAACCTGAGGACACACAGTCCCAGACACACAGTCCTCATCGTATTCTCCTTGGGCTAAGGTCACACAGACCTCGCCCAATCACTCGTGGTTAGTCTTCAGGTGATTTCCAAACCTTCACAAACTCAGTCACCCGGCGATCCACAATTCCTCTTGGATGCTCTAGACCATGACGCCTAACCGTCTGGAAGAAGCACAGTCTTCAAAGGTAACAAGCGTCGGATCCACGTAGGATCAATCTCTTCAATGATGCTCAATCACTTTGGGTTGTAGGTGTGTTGGGTTTGGGTTTTCCTCACTTGATGATTTTCGCTCAAAGTCCTCGGAGGATGGGATGCTCTCAAATGACAAGTGTCAGTTTCTCTCAGAGCAGCCAACCAGCTAGTGGTTGTAGGGGGCGGCTATTTATAGCCTAGGGAGCAGCCCGACATGATAAGACATAAATGCCCTTCAATGATAGGACCGTTAGGTGGGTAGATATTTTGGGATAGCTGGCGCATAGCACAACAACGGTCGGAATTTTGACTCTCAAATTCCTCAGGGCTATCATGTTCCTCACTGTGTAGGCAATCCAAACTGGCGAATTCCTAACTCCTCAGTCAGAACAAATTCCTCAGAGACCAGAAGAACTTCGTCTCTGTCACTGAAGAATATGACTGAACTGTATGAGATTTCCAATGGCTTCACTCGAAGGGATTGGTAGGTGTAGGATTTTGAGTTGAGCATCACATGGAAATTTTTCCTTAGTATTTCCTCGACCCCCTTTAACAGTACGGTGTTTCCTATGACTCAAGAAAGAGAAAATGAAACTACGAAAACAAAAGTCTTACGCTTCATGTTCCTTGAATGATTGCAAAGTCTTCAAGGTCACACTAATTTCTTCACTTTCAAAGTCTTCAGAAAGTCTTTAGAAATCCAGAGTCTTCAGTTGAAGAACTTCATTTTTAGGGGTCGACTTTCTCTGTAAATATCAAACTCCTCATAGACTTATAGACCTGTGTACACTCACAAACGCATCAGTCCCTTAACCTATAAGTCTTCAATACACCAAAATCACTAAGGGGCACTAGATGCACTTACAATCTCCCCCTTTTTGGTGATTGATGACAATATAGGTTAAGTTTTCAACGGGGATAAACATATGAAGTGTAAATACTGATATTGAGGAATTTGATTGCAAGATATAGAAGAACTCCCCCTGAAGATGTGCATAGTGACGAATATTTCTTTTGAAGCAATGCACACTTGAAGAGTATAATCATGGAGATCTCCCCCTATATCTTGTAATTCATACACGCATTTGACATATAATATGAAGAATTTGAAATGCATGATGAAATATGGTGACTGATGTAATTCAACATGCGTGCATTGCCATTAATGAGGAATAAGCATGCAGAAGAACTCATCAAAAGTATCATGCCACATAGAGTTTAAGATTACAACTCGATCCAGCAAAGTCACCAAAAGAACGAGAGTTGTAACTTAGCAAAAAAAAACGCCCATATAAGATAGACCCCCTTGAAGACTAACTCAAATTTCTCCCCCTTTGTCATCGAATGACCAAAAGGGTTGAAAAATGAGGACTAACGCCCCTGAAGAATATCATGATGATGGAGGAGCGCCAACGTTGTTGGGGTCTTGTGTCTTTGTAGGGCCTGCCGCAGTGTCGTCCAAGTCTTCATACTCGTCCGTGTCACGTGATGAAGAATATGAACTGGCTACCAAGGAAGGAACCTTGACCTTCTTGTATTTCTTCAGTGGAGGAGTAGACCAGTCCAAATCTTCCGTGAAACCCATTTGCTTTAGATCTTCTTCACTGTAGAGATGTGACAGAATAGCCCAGGTGCGATCGAAGACTTTATGGAGGTAGTAATGGTTTTTCTTCACTGCATTATGTGTAGAGGTCATGTTGTGAAGAATAGAGCCAAACTAACGCTTAACCCATTTGTGGTTTCGATCCACCTTCTGGTGAAGACTAAGAAGCAGCTCACGACAGTCATCCCACGAGGAGCAGTGGCTTGAGGATTTGGCTTGGATGCATTGGCAGCAGAATCATGAGTGGCAGAGTCATCATTGGTGGGATAAGATGCAGCTTTGCGGAACTGACCATCCAATGGACGAATACCTTCATCGATAACAGCTGGTGCCTTGCCCTTCTCATTAGCTGAGGAATATGTCTGCTTGAGGACTTCAATCGGTGGCAAGTAGCTGAGGTGATTCTGATAGTCAGCTTTGTAGTTGAGTGAGGACCTTGTTCTGAGGAATCTAAGGGGCATAAGGCTTCATCTCAAACGGAGAAAGTGCAACATTTGCCAGAGTCCTCATGAAGAAATCATGATAATTGACAGGGATGCCATGCATGATGTTGAATAGCATATTCTTCATGATGCCAACAATTTCCTCATCAGATGAGTCGTGGCCTTTGATAGGACTCATAGTCTTCGTCAGAATGTGATAGATGGTTCTTGGCACATACAACAATTCCTTCACGAGGAATTTGGTCCTTGGGGCTTGACCAGGCTTTAGAGGCTTCATGAGCACTTGCATGTAATGAGCAGTGAGTTCAGGCTCTTGGTACAGGCAACGAGCACCTTCAGGTGGAGGACTGATTGGTAGGGCATGAAGCAATTCAGAGGCCGGTGCCTTATAATGAGTGTTTTTGGTCATCCAGTCCAACACCCAAGAGTTGATATCATCAGCATCACTTGTGATGTGCAGTGTGGCATAGAACTGAAGAATAAGCTCTTCATTACAATCAACTATGTCAAAGCAAAAGTTGAGCAGACCTGCATCATGAAGCATACTGAGGACTTGAGAGAAGCAAGGCATTGATTCCATGTCCACATGAGGAATATGCTCGTGGTCGAAGACTTTGTCCTTGTTGAAAAGTAGTGAAGAATAGAAATTGGCCTGGTTGGCAGTCCAGAAGTGCTTCCTTCTAAGACGAGCATTGTCATAAGGGTTGAATTCAGAGAAGAAAACATGCTCGCCGAAGAAGTCATCAGCCTTGAATTTCAGCTTCTTTGAGAAGGGATCCTTTGGCTTGGGCTGAGGAGTATCAGTCAATTGCATCACCACCTCAGGAATCACAATCTCAGGATCCACAGGCTGAGGAATTGGAGGTTCTTCTTCAGCTGCAGCCTAGGTCTTCAATTCTTCATTTACAGTTTCATCAGCACTAGTGGCTGGAATTTCTTCATGGACAGATGGGGTTGCATGAGGTTCTTCAGATCCCATTTGTACTTCAGTAGCAGCAGGGGACTGAGGAATTGCTTGAAGTGGAGTGAACATCAGAGAGTTGGGGTGCTGACTTTCCCAAAAGTCATCATTCAGTATAGGTGTGGTATAGCCAATGTCCACATCCTCATCTTCCATTTCTTCAACGCCGGCCTCTTCAGCAGTGAACTGAGGCATAGGCGAGGAGACAACTGGTGTTGAAGGGATTGCATCCACTTCAATTTCTTCATCCAACTGCTCTGATGAAGCAGCAGAAGGATTCTCTTCATCGGATTCGCTTGGAATCACATAATCTTCACCAAAAGGAACAAGGTCCTTTGATGGCATGAATGAGACAGGAACGACATTAATTGGGTTGTTAATTGAGCTTGTCAAAGGCTTCATCATCTTCGGAGCTGAAGAATCTAATGAAGTTGATGCCTTCCTTTTCTTCATAGTTGCATGCTCTGCAACCTTGGTCTTCTTTGCATCTGATGCAGATGGAAGGATCGGAGTTGGTGTAGGCGCAGGAGGAGCAGAGGAAGTTGGTTCAGTTTCTTCAGGCGCAGCTGATGCATTTGCCCTGACTTCTTCATTTTCTTCAAGCGCACCAGTAGTGGATGCCCTGGCAATTTCTTCAACAGATGGAATGCAGTCATCAGCCCTGGTACTTTCATCTTCTTCAGCAGCCTGATTGTCATCAGCAGTGCTGGCATGTTCTTCAATAGGCTGAGCAGATGCTTCAGCTGGAGTGACTACAATGTGCATAGGAGCAGCAGCACTTGAAGTGAATGTCTTCGTCAGCTTGACAAACCGAACCTTGGCGCCCTTCCAATCAGCATAGTAGCGATTGAATTCATCACTCAGTTGCTTGATCTCAGCTTGCAAGGCAACAAGTTTATCAGGGGTAAGATTGAGGATATTGTCCTTTAGGTAGCGCTGCTTCTTGTACTGCGCTTTCTTCAGTCTTCTTCCTTCTTCAAATTTCCACTTTTCTTCTTTAATGAAGGCAGTCAACACATGACTTTGACCAGGAGTGAGGTTCATCTCCGGCAAAGGCGTGTTCGGGTCCTTGTGCCATAAATCGATGAAGTCTAAGATCAACTTTGGATCCAGTAGCATTGGCACATTGCTGCCTTTGGCTCTAGCGGCCCTGGCCTGCCTGTCTCTGATGATTTCGGCAAGTTCTTCATCATCGGCCTCATCGTAATCAGAGGGCACTTGAAAGGCGACCTGCTTCTTGTGAGGACTTGGTCGAGGGCCTCGTCCAGTAGTGGCCTTTTTCTTCAGCGGAGAGGGGCCAGTTGAGGAATTTGGTGCAGCTGAAGAACTCGCAGAAGCTCCTGAGGCAATTGAGATGCCTATAGTCCTTTGGCATGTGGCGAGATGCACAGGTGCAGAGGATTTAGTGGGAGCAGCTGAGGACTTTGTCGGAGGAGCTGATGACTTTGAAGGAGGAGCAGATTGAGGAATTGGCCGTGAGGGCTTTGAAGAATCTGGCCGTGAGGGCATTGCTGAGGAACTTGGTCGTGAGGGCATTGAGGGTGAAGCGCTTGGCTTGTGAGCAGGCTTCTTAGCCATGGCCTTCTTCGGCTTGCTAGCAGAGGCCTCAGCAGTGGTTGCAGTAGCAGGAGAGTCTTCATTAAATTTCCTCACTGCTTCCTTTGCTTGTTTGGCCAGTTTGGCCTGGCGCTTTGCCCATTCATCAGGATAATCCTCACCGCACTTGAGGCTGGTGGGATCTGCCAATTGGCCAGGTGCCAATGGAGGTCTTGGGCATGGAGGGTTGAGTGTGAAAGTGCGTTATATCGACTAGAGGGGGGGTGAATAGGCGATTTTTATGAATTCTTCACTAAGGAATTTGCCGGTGAGGAAATTCCTAAATGAAGAACTACTTGCAGCGGAATAAGTACTCAAAAGTAAACATAGCAGAGCACACACATAGTCATCATGATGAAATGAAGACAAGAACAGAGTACAGAAAGCGTAAACACAGGATAACACAAGATGAAGACGGACAGACTGAAGAAATTGAACCGAGGAAATTTGAGAAAGTCTTCAGTCAAAGTCTTGAAACAGATAGGAACAAGCACACAACAACAGTTATGAGGAAATGAAAGAGTTGAAGAAATAGAACCAGTAGGCTTGGTGAAGACAATGATTTGGTAGACCAGTTCCAACTGCTGTCTCAGTTGTACATCTGGTTGGAGCGGCTGAGTATTTAAACTCGAGGACACCCAGTCCCGGACACACAGTCCTCACCGTATTCTCCTTGAGCTAAGGTCACACAGACCTCGCCCAATCACTCGTGGTAAGTCTTCAGGTGACTTCCGAACCTTCACAAACTCGGTCACTCGGCGATCCACAATTCCTCTTGGATGCTCTAGACCTTGACGCCTAACCGTCTGGAAGAAGCACAGTCTTCAAAGGAAACAAGCGTCGGATCCACGCAGGATCAATCTCTTCAGTGATGCTCAATCACTTTGGGGTTTGTAGGTTTGGGGTTTGGGTTTTCCTCACTTGATGATTTTCGCTCAAAGTCCTCGGAGGATGGGTTGCTCTCAAATGACAAGTGTTAGTTTCTCTCGGAGCAGCCAACCAACTAGTGGTTGTAGGGGGCGGCTATTTATAGCCTAGGGAGCAGCCCGACATGATAAGACATAAATTCCCTTCAATGATATGACCGTTAGGTGGGTAGATATTTTGGGATAGCTGGCGCGTAGCACAACAACGGTCGGAATATTTGACTCTCAAATACCTCAGGGCTATCATGTTCCTCACTTTGTAGGCAATCCGCACTGGCGAATTCCTAACTCCTTAGTCAGAACAAATTCCTCAAAGACCAGAAGAACTTCGTCTCTGTCTCTTAAGAATATGACTGAACTGTGTGAGATTTCCAATGGCTTCACTCAAAAGGATTGGTAGGTGTAGGATTTTGAGTTGAGCATCACATGGAAATTTTTCCTTAGTATTTCCTCAACCCCCTTTAACAGTACGGTGTTTCCTATGACTCAAGAAAGGGAAAATCAAACAGTAAAAAGAAGAGTCTTCAAGCTTCATGTTCCTCGAATGATTACCAAGTCTTCAAGGTCACACCAATTTCTTCACTTAGTCTTCAGAAAGTCTTCAGAAATCCAAAGTCTTCAGATGAAGAACTTCTTGTTTAGGGGTCGACTTTCTCTGTAAATATCAAACTCCTCATAGACTTATAGACCTGTGTGCACTCACAAACGCATCAGTCCCTTAACCTATAAGTATTCAATACACCAAAATCACTAAGGGGCACTAGATGCACTTACAATCTCCCCCTTTTTGGTGATTGATGACAATATAGGTTAATTTTTTAACAGGGATAAACATATGAAGTGTAAATACTGATATTGAGGAATTTGATTGCAAGATATAGAAGAACTCCCCCCTGAAGATGTGCATAGTGAGGAATTTGCTTTTGAAGCATTGCACACTTGAAGAGTATAATCATGGAGATCTCCCCCTATATCTTGTAATTCATACATGCATTTGACATATAATATGAAGAATTTGAAATGCATGATGAAATATGGTGACTGATGTAATTCAACATGCGTGCATTGCCATTAATCAGAAATAAGCATGCAGAAGAACACAACAAAAGTATCAGGCCACCATAGAGTTTAAGATTACAACTCAATTAGCAAAGTCATCAGAAGAACGAGAGTTGTAACTTATCAAAAAAACGCCCATATATGATAGACCCGCTTGAAGACTAACTCAAATTTCTCCCCCTTTGTCATTGAATGACCAAAAGGGTAGAAAATGAGGACTAACGCCCTTGAAGAATATCATGAAGATGGAGGAGCGCTAGCGTTGTTGGGGTCTTGAGTCGATGTAGGGCCTACTGCAGTGTCATCCAAGTCTTCATACTCGTCCATGTCGTGGGATGAAGAGTATGAACTGGCCACCAAGGAAGGAAGCTTGACCTTCTTGAATTTCTTCGGAGGAGGAGCAGACCAGTCAAAATCTTCCTTGAAGCCCATTTGCTTCAGATCTTCTTCACCGTATAGATGTGACAGAATAGCCCAGGTGCGATAAAATACTTCATGGAGGTAGTAATGGTTTTTCTTCACTGCATTATGTGTAGAGGTCATATTGTGAAGAATAGAACCAAACTGACGCTTAACCCATTTGTGGTTTCGATCCACCTTCTGGTGAAGACTTATAAGCAGCTCACGGTCAGTCATCACACGTGGAGCAGTAGCTTGAGGACTTGACTTGGTAGCATTGGCAGTAGAATCATGAGTGGCAGAGTCATCATTGGTGGAGTAAGATGCAGCTTTGTGGAACTGACCATCCAATGGACGGATGCCTTCATCGATAATAGCTGGTGAATTGCCTTTCTCATCAGATGAGGATATTGTCCGCTTGAGGACTTCAATAGGGGGCAAGTAGCTGAGGTGATTCTGAAAATCAGCCTTGTAGTTGAGTGAAGAACTTGATATGAGGAATCTCATTATCCATGGAGCATAAGGCTTCAGCTCAAATGGTGAAAGTGCAACATTTGTGAGAGTCCTCATGAAGAAATCATGATAGTTTATGGGGATGCCATGCATTATGTTGAAAAGCATATTCTTCATCATCCCGATAACTTCTTCATCGGAGGAGTCATGGCCTTTGATAGGACTCATAGTCTTCGTCAGTATGCGGTAGATGGTTCTTGGCACATAGAGCAATTCCTTCACGAGGAATTTGGTCCTTGAGGCTTGACCAGGCTTCAGCGGCTTCATGAGCACTTGCATATAGTGAGCAGTGAGTTCAGGCTCATTATACAGGCAACGAGCACCTTTAGATGGAGGACTGAGTGGTAAGGCATGAAGCAATTCAGAGGCTGGTGCCTTGTAGTGAGTGTTGTCGGTCATCCAGTCCAACACCCAAGTGTTGACGTCATTCGCTTCACCAGTGATATGCAACATTGCATAGAACTGAAGAATTAGCTCTTCATTCCAGTCAACAATGTCAGAGCAGAAGTCGAGCAAGCCTGCATCATGAATCATGCTGAGGACTTGAGTGAAGCAAGGCATGGATTCCATGTCCACGTGAGGAATGTGCTCGTGGTCGAAGACTTTGTCCTTGTTGAAGAGTACTGAGGAATAGAAGTTGGCCTGGCTTGCAGTCCAGAAACGCTTCCTTCTAAGACGAGCATTGTCATATGGGTTGGATTCAGTGAAGAATACACGCTTGCCGAAGAAATCATCAGCCTTGAATTTTTGCTTCTTTGAGAAGGGATCCTTTGGTTTGGGCTGAAGAGTGTCAGTCAATTGCATCACCACTTTAGGAATCGCAATCTCAGGTTCTTCATGCTGAGGAATTTCAGGCTCTTCTGCAGCTGCAGCCTGGGTCATCAATTCTTCATTCACATTTTCTTCAGCACTAGTGGCTGGAATTTCTTCATGGACGAACGGGGTTGCACGAGGTTCATCAGATCCCATATGCACTTCTGTAGCTGATGGGGATTGAGGAATTTCTTGGAGAGGAGTGAACAACGACGAGTTGGGGTGCTGAATTTCCCAAAAGTCATCATTCAGTATGGGTGTGGTACAACCGATGTCCACATCCTCATCTTCCATTTCTTCAACACCCGCCTCTTTAGCAGTGAACTGAGGCATAGGTGAGGAGATGACTAGGGTTGAAGGGATTCCATCCACTTCATTTTCTTCATCCAACTGCTCTGTCGAAGCAGCAGAAGGAGTTTCTTCATCTGATTCCTCGGGAATCACATAATCTTCACCAAACGGAACAAGGTCCTTTGATGGCATGAAAGAGACAGGAATTGCATCAATAGGATTTTCAGCTGAACTTGTCAAAGGCTTCATTTTCTTCGGAGCTGAAGAATCTGATGAAGCTGATGCCTTCCTCTTTTTCATTGCTGCATGCTCTGCAGCCTTGGTCTTCTTCACATCCAATGTAGATGGAAGGATCGGAGCTGGTGTAGGCGTAGGAGATGCAGAGGACTTTGGTTCATTTTCTTCAAGCGCAACTCTTGCAGTTGCCCTGACTTCTTCATTTTCTTCAGGCGCACCACTAGTGGATGTCCTGGCAATTTCTTCAGTGGCTGGAATGGAGTCATCAGCCCTGTTACTCTCACTTTCTTCAGCAGCCTGACTGACATCAGCGGTGCTGGCATGTTCTTCAGTAGGCTGAGCAGATGCTTCAGCCTAAGGAATTTCAACGTGCATAGGAGCAGTGGAAGTTGAAGTAAATGTCTTCGTCAGGTTGACGAATCGAACCTTTGCTCCCTTCCAATCAGCATAATACCGATTGAAATCATCACTCAGTTGCTTGATTTCAGTTTGCAAAGCAATGAGTTGTTTTGGGGTAAGAGTGAGGACATTGTCCTTGAGGTAGCACTGTTTCTTGTACTGCGCTTTCTTCAGTTGTCTGCCTTGTCCATATTTCCACTTCTCTTCCTCAATGAAGTGAGTCAAGACATGACTTTGACCAGGAGTGAGGTTCATCTCCGGAAAAGGCGTGTTAGGGTCCTTGTGCCATAAGTCAATGAAGTTGGGGATCAACTTTGGATCCAATAGCAGTGGCACATTGCCGCCTTTGGCTCTAGCAGCCCTCGCTTGCCTGTCTCTGATGATTTCAGCAAGTTCTTCATCATCAGCCTCATCGTCATCAGAGGGCACTTGGAAGGCGACTTGCTTCTTTTGAGGACTTGGTCGTAAGCCTCGTCCAGCAGTGGCCTTTTTCTTTAGCAGAGAGGGGCCAGCTAAGGAATTCGGTGCAACAGTGGAGCTAGCAGATGCTCCTAAGGCAATAGAGATGCCAGTTGTCCTTTGGCACGTGGCGAGATGCACAGGTGCCGATGATTTGGTCGGAGCAGCTGAAGACTTTGTCGGAGGAACTGAGGACTTTGGAGGAGGTGGAGCTGAAAGCACAAGTGCTCCCTAGGTGGTTTTGGTAATTAATGTCAACATATCTCTTGTAGGACTAACACTTTTATCTAGTATATTTTCAGATAAGTTTAGCAATGAAGTGGCATGAACTAAAAGATGTGGAACCCCTTCAAGATGCTAAGGACAAAGGATTGGCTCAAGCTTCAAGCTCAAGACTCTACATTTTATATTTTAGTGATCCAAGATCACATTGAGTCTATAGGAAAAGCCAATACTATCAAGGAGGGATGAGATGTTGCTTAATGAGTTTCTTGCTCCATAAGTGCTTAGTGATATGCTCCAAAACCCTCAACTACTTTCCCACATCCACATATGACCTAAACCAAAAGTCAAACTCGGCCCCACCGATTCTTTCTATCCGGCGCCACCGAGTTTTGATGTCATAGCCACTGCCACAAACCCTAGGCAAATCGGTCTCACCGATAGGGATCTCGGTCTCACCGAGATGGAATTGTAATCTCTCTGTGTATGTCCATTATCAAAATCGGTCTCACCGAGTTTGATCAATCGGTACTACCGAGATTACAATGCAAACTCTCTGGTTAACTTATTACCAAAATCGGTCCCACTGAGTTTGTGTAATTGGTCCTACCGAGTTTGCCTGACCAACTCTTTGGTTAGCTTATTACCAAAGTCGGTCTCACCAAGTTTGTGTAATCGGTCTCATCGAGATTACGTTATGCCCTAACCCTAACCATATTGGTCCTACTGAGTTGCATGTCGATCCCACCAAAAATCCTAACGGTCACTAGGTTTACTAAATCGGTCTGACCGAGTTTGTTGATTCGGTCCCACCGAGATTGTTAAATTGTGTGTAACGGTTAGATTTTGTGTGGAGGCTATATATAGCCCTCCACCTCCTCTTCATTCGTGGAGAGAGCCATCAGAACAAACCTACACTTCCAACTTACCATTTCTGAGAAAGAACCACCTACTCATGTGTTGAGGCCAAGATATTCCATTCCTACCATATGAATCTTGATCTCTAGCCTTCCCCAAGTTGCTTTCCACTCAAATCTTATTTCCACCAAATCCAAATCCTGTGAGAGAGAGTTGAGTGTTGGGGAGACTATCATTTGAAGCACAAGAGCAAGGAGTTCGTCATCAACACACCATTTGTTACTTCTTGGAGAGTGGTTGTCGGTGTCAAAACCGGCGGATCTCAGGTAGGGGGTCCCGATCTGTGCGTCTTAGGCTGATGGTAACTGGAAGCAAGGGACACAATGTTTACCCAGGTTCGGGCCCCCTCGATGGAGGTAAAACCCTACTTCCTGCTTGATTAATATTGAAGATATGAGTAGTACAAGAGTAGATCTACCACGAGATCGTAGAGGCTAAACCCTAGAAGCTAGCCTATGATGGTATGATTGTAATTGTGATCGGCCTTCTAAGGACCATCCTCTCTGGTTTATATAGACACCGGAGAGGGCTAGGGTTTACATGGAGTCGGTTACAAGGAAGGAAATATAATATCCGGATCACCAAGCTTGTCTTCCACGCAAAGGAGAGTCCCATCCGGACACGGGCCGAAGTCTTGAGTCTTGTATCTTCACGCTTCAATAGTCCGGACGATGTATATAGTCCGGCTGTCCGGATACCCCCTAATCCAGGACTCCCTCAATAGCCCCTGAACCAGGCTTCAATGACGATGAGTCCGGCATGCAGTCTTGTCTTCGGCATTGCAAGGCGGGTTCCTCCTTCTGAATACTCCAAGGTTATTATCGAACATGTAGATCGTGTCCGGATCTGCAAAAATGATCTTCACATACTACCGTAGAGAGAATGACACTTTAGCTGACAACTTTTTAGACGACATGATATGTCATTACGGTCAGGTCTATTCGAACCATTTTTCCACAACCAGCCAGAGCGCGTATTGCGAGGCGGTTTCCCTGAAACGTCTTGTCAAAGCAGAGATCGTGTCCCCTTATCACGGGATTCTCATCAATATGGGTATGGGTAATCCCACCATGCCATCAATCATGGTGCTTGGGAAGTAAGCGATTCTCAATGGGCTAGTGGGGAGGCGCACTGCTTCCGTCGCCTCTATAAAGGGATAAGAGTTCCCCATTTTTACCCATGCCTTCTTCCTCCTTTGCCCACTCTTGCCCCCTCGAGCTCCAGCGCCCTAGTCCAAGTCTTCTCTGCACAGCTAAACATGTCCGGAGCAGGAGGCAAGTGGGTGGCTTCCACCGTGAAGGAGAAGCACATCGCGAATCTTCGGGCGGCCGGATACTTGGCCGCAGACACAGCGCACCGGCTACCGGACGACGGGCAGGTCACTCCAACTCCGGGACCCCACGAGAGGGTCGTGTTTCTCGCCCACTTCGTCCATGGACTGGGGTTTCCGCTCCACCCCTTCGTCCGTGGGCTCATGTTCTACTACGGTCTAGATTTAAATGATCTAGCCCCGAACTTTGTCCTCAACATCTCGGCGTTCATCGTCGTATGCGAGGCTTTCCTCTGCATCAAGCCTCATTTCGGCTTGTGGCTGCAAATCTTCTGCGTGAAGCCGAAGATAGTGAGCGGCCAGCAAGCGGAGTGCAGAGGAGCCATGGTGGGCAAGATGCCTAATGTCACCTAGCTTGACGGCTCCTTTGCGGAAACCGTGAAGGGGTGGCAGTCGGGGTGGTTCTATGCTACGTCTTGAGCTAGCGTTGGTTTTCCCCGAAGAGGAGAGGGTGATGCAGCAAGTGTAGCATAAGTATTTCCCTCAGTTTTGAGAACCAAGGTATCAATCCAGTAGGAGGCTCCTCAAAAGTTCCACGCACCTACACAAACAAACTGAGAACTCGCAACCAACGCAATAAAGGGGTTTTCAATCCCTTCACGGCCACTTGTGAAAGTGAGATCTGATAGAGATAGTATGATAAGATAAATATATTTTTGTTATTTTATAATATATATGCAAAAAGTAAAGATGCAAATAAAGTAGATTGAAAGCAAATATGATAAGAGATAGACCCGGGGGCCATAGGTTTCACTAGAGGCTTCTCTCAAGATAGCATAAGTATTACGGTGGGTGGACAAATTACTGTCGAGCAATTGATAGAAAAGCGCATAGTTATGAGATTATCTAGGCATGATCATGTATATAGGCATCACGTCCATAACAAGTAGACCGACTCCTGCCTGCATCTACTACTATTACTCCACACATCGACCGACTCCTGCCTGCATCTAGAGTATTAAGTTCATAAGAACAAAGTAACGCATTAAGCAAGATGACATGATGTAGAGGGATAAACTCATGCAATATGATGTAAACCCCATCTTTTTATCCTCGATGGCAACAATACAATACGTGTCTTGCAACCCTTTCTGTCACTGGGTAAGAACACCGCAAGATTGAACCCAAAGCTAAGCACTTCTCCCATGGCAAGAAAGACCAATCTAGTAGGCCAAACGAAACTGATAATTCAAACAAAACAAGTAGACCTATGGTTTGTCTTAGTGGTCGTGTCCTACACTCAGCGTGTGCTCTGATACCATCTTGTAGCGACCCGACCTCAGACGGTCAAGTCTCTGTGCATCAGTGTCATCCCTGGATCAGTAATGCTGACACGCACAGTACTCAAAGGTTTTATAACAGAGTAGCAATCACACACTTATTACATCGAATGTCTCAAAAGAGAACTTATTACAATAATATGGCTTAAGGCCATCTAATGCGAAAACAGCGGAAGGCTTGGAAGATAAAGTGAGTCCATCAACTCCAACGGCATAGTTGAGCTGCACGGCAACGGCCTAACGAACCTTACTCCTCGTCTGAAAAGTCTGCAACATAATACGTTGCAGCCCGGGAACGGGTCAGCACATGGAATATGCTGGCAATATAACACAGTAGAATGAAAATAGAATAATGCTAACACTACATGCATATTTGGCTGGTGGAAAGCTCTACGGTTATAGTTTTGCATAAAGCCAATTTTTCCCTACTACAAAGGAATAAATTTTATTTAACTATCATGGTAGTTGAACAACATTGAGAAGGTAACACCAACTCAATCCCAATTAAAAGTGATTAACAACCCAACAATATTAATTAGGGTGATGAGATACATAAGAAGCTTCAAGTACTAGATACTCAGAATTGTCCATAACCGGGGACACGGCTAACCATGATTAGATTGTACACTTTGCAGAGGTTTGCGCACTTTTCCCCACAAGACTCGATCGCCTTCGTTGATTTCTCGCACTACATGGTGTTTGAGAAACGGATGACCGAGACATAGTCTTTCAGAAACATTAACTCTCTACTCCGGGTAGACCATACCAAACCTACAAAACCCACTACCTGCTGATCTACCTGTTCAAGAGCTTCACGTAACTTACTCAACTATGCTAGAGCCCATAATAGCTTGCGGCTACACACGGAAGTTTCTAGCATGAATCATCTCAGTTCCCTTTGAGCCTGGGTGGCGGTCCATAGGAAAATCACACGGTAACCCCGGGATTTCCAAAAATAAACAGGCAATCACTGGTATCCCCAGGTGCCTCAATCCACCCAGATGTGTATTAAAGTTGCCACCTTAAGTTGAACCATTAATTAACAATCTCACATCTGTCATGGAATACACTCAAACCCAAACCACGTCTACGAGCATAGCATAGCAATATAAACATAACGTAGAAGTAACTCCCAAGGGTTTGATAATAAACAGGGCAATAGGTTCTACCTCATCAACTACTTCCCAAATACCCACATGTTATCAACTCCTAACCATGCAATGTTTGAGGGTTGAAACTAATGCATAAAAACTGGGTATGAAAAGAGTATGATCAATGTGTTACTTGCCTTGTTGACGATCCGCGAAACCTAGAGACTCGTAGTAACACGCTTCACACTCAGGGAATTCTATCACAAACAAACAATAACATACATAAGCAACTAGCAAAGATGCACGAGCAAAACTTCAACTGAAAGCAAAGAACCAGCAAGTTCAACTTAAGAACTCTGGTTGGCAAAAAGAATCGAATCAAATGGAGCAACAAAACTCAAACGGCAAAAGAAACAAAATCCGTTTACTAATCTGGACTAAGGTCAAAATTTTACAGTACCAAAACTTAGTTTAAGTTGGTTAAGAAGAAAGAGGGTTTCGAGATGAAACTCCAGGCTTTTGAATCACCTGATTCCGACTAACGAGCGAAAACATAAACATAAACTAAGATTGGATCGGAAATCGCGATCAGAAAAATCGCGGAATAAATCCGACAAAAGAAAAAGCGACGAACAGATTAACGAACGAGCGTTCGTTATCTGAAACTAAATGAAGAACACGTTCGTTAAAACGAACGAACGAGCGAATGCTCGCTAAATAAATAAACCGGAGAATAAAACCGATCTATAAAAAAACGGAACTAGGGTTTTTTTTAAAAAAATGGCGACTCAGGCGGTACCTCCGGCGAGGTCCTCCGGCGGGGCGGGGCGGCTCCGGCAGGGCTAGCAGGGTGAGGCGGGGCTCCAGCGAGGGGTGGGGTGGCGCGGGAGGCAGCGGCGGCGGCTCGGCTCG
>NC_041381.1:574655328-574663432 GCF_002162155.2 Triticum dicoccoides | reverse complement strand
TGGTGGTGGTGGTTGGCGGCGGGGCGGGCGGTATTTAAGGAGGGGAGGGGGCGGCGGTGGCTTGGGGAAGGGGGCGCCCGGGGAGGAGTCCGGCTCGGGCTCCCCTCGGCGTCCGTGCAGCGCACGGCGGCGCGCGCGGGGAAGGTGGCGGTTAGGCGGGCCGGCCTGGCTGGGCCTGGTCGGGCGCGGGCGCAAGTTTTTTTTCTAAATAAATTCCGCCGGAAATTAGAATAATCCTAGAAAAATAAATAAAAAATCTAAAAATACCAAAATAAAATTTCACCATCTAAATGAAATATTTAGGACGAGGTGAACATTTTCTTGGCCCTAAATGAAATTTTGGAAAGCGTGCAAATTTTTCTAATGCAAATAAAATCTGAATAAAATCAACTAAGATCAAATAAATGATTTTAACATTTTTTACTCCAATATTTCAATTATTTTGGAGAAGTCATATTATCTCCTCTCATTTATTTTTGGTACGAAATATTCTTCGGAAAAGAATAATTAAAATAAAAAATCCTCGTTTCATTATTTGGTAAGAAAATCCAAATATGAGACCGAAAAATCCCCAACTCTCTCCGAGGGTCCTTGAGTTGCTTAGGATTTCGAGGATTGCAAAACGGAAAAGAAATAAAATATGATATGCATGAATGACCTATGTATAACATTCCAAATTAAAAATTTGGGATGTTACAAACCTACCCCCCTTAAGATGAATCTCGCCCTCGAGATTCGGGTTGGTCAGAAAATAGGTGCGGGTGGTCCTTGCGAAGATCATCCTCTCTTTCCCAGGTGGCTTCATCCTCTGTATGGTGGCTCCACTGAACTTTACATAACTTGATGACCTTACTGCGAGTTACTCGGCTGGCAAACTCAAGAATCTTCATTGGCTTCTCCTCATAAGTCAAATCATTGTCTAGCTGAATTGTCTCCAAGGTTACGGTATCTCTTAATGGTATATCAGCCATCTCCGCATGGCATTTCTTCAGCCGTGAGACGTGGAACACGTCGTGAACTCCAGATAGTCCTTCGGGTAATTCCAACTTGTAGGCAACTTCTCCCATCCGTTCCAAAACGTGATACGGTCCTACAAATCTCGGGGCTAATTTACCCTTAACTCCAAAACGTTTCACACCTCGCAAGGGTGATACTCGCAGATATGCTCTATCTCCAATTTCATAAGTTACCTCCTTGCATTTCGAGTCTGCGTAGCTTTTCTGCCTCGACTGAGCTACCTTCAGTCTATCGCGAATCAATTTAACTTTCTCCTCAGACTCCTTGATCAAGTCTGGTCCGAACAACTGACGGTCTCCTACCTCATCCCACCTTAACGGGGTCCTACATCTATGTCCATACAAAGCTTCGAACGGTGCCATCTTCAAACTGGCTTGGTAGCTGTTGTTGTATGAAAATTCAGCGTAAGGCAAATTGTCATCCCAACTAGATCCATAATCTAGCGCGCACGCTCTTAACATATCTTCCAGTATCTGGTTAACTCTCTCAGTCTGACCATCAGTCTGTGGGTGGAAGGCTGTACTGAACTCCAATCTTTACCCAAGGTCTGGTGTAACTGATGCCAAAACTTTGAAGTGAACTGAGTCCCTCTATCTGATACGATGCTCCTTGGAACTCCATGCAAACATACAATTCTGGTCATATATATCTTGGCCAACTTAGCACTTGTATAGGTAGTTTTCACCGGAATAAAGTGAGCCACTTTAGTCAAACAATCCACTACTACCCATATTGAGTCATATCCTGCCTTGGTCCTGGGTAGTCCGATGATAAAGTCCATACCAAGTTTATCCCACTTCCATTCGGGTATCGGCATTGGCTGTAACAGTCCGGCTGGTTTCTGATGCTCTGCCTTCACTCTCTCACATGCATCACACACGGCTACGTACTCGGCAATATCCTTTTTCATACCAGTCCACCAGAAACGTTCCTTCAAATCCAAATACATCTTGGTGTTTCCGGGGTGTATTGAGTATGGTGAGTCATGTGCCTCCTGAAGTATTAACTTCCTGATCTCAGTGTTATTGGGTACATAAACCCGGTCCTCAAACCACAAGGTATCGTGGTCATCTTCGTGAAAATCTTTGGCCTTTCCTTCGCTCATCTTCTCCTTTATTTCGGCAATCTCTGGGTCTTCCTTTTGAGCTTCTCGAATTTTGTTCAACAAAGTCGACTGAACCTCCAATGTTGCCACAAAACCTCTTGGAACAATCTCCAATCGAAGTTCCATGATATCCTCAGCTAACTCCTTTGGCAAACCCTTGCTCTCAAGCATATTGGCATAACTCTTCCGGCTCAAAGCGTCTGCTACAACATTAGCTTTTCCCGGGTGATAGTGTAGCTTCATGTCATAATCCTTTATAAGTTCCAACCATCTCCTTTGTCTAAGGTTCAGCTCCTTTTGCGTGAAAATGTACTTCAAACTTTTATGATCCGTGTACACATCACAACGATTTCCAATAAGATAATGTCTCCAGGTCTTCAATGCATGCACTATGTCTGCTAGTTCCAAATCATATATGGCATAGTTCAACTCATGGGGCTTCAGTTGTCGTGAGGCATATGAAACAACTTTACCATCCTGCATAAGCACACATCCCAGTCCCAAACGAGAGGTGTCGCAATACACTTGAAACTCCTTATGAATATCTGGCAATGTTAACACTGGGGATGTAGTCAAGCGTTTCTTCAACTCCTGGAAACTTGCCTCGCAATCCTCTGTCCATATAAACTTATTGTCCTTCTTCAATAGTTCAGTCATTGGTTTTTCCAGCTTGGAAAAATTCTCAATGAATCTCCGATAATATCCCGCAAGTCCAAGGAAACTGCGGATCTCGCCAACTGAAGTGGGTGCCAACCATTCAGTGACTGACTGAACCTTGCTGGGGTCCACTGCTATACCTTCTCCTGATATAACATGCCCAAGAAATCCAACCTCCTTCAACCAAAATTCACACTTGCTGAATTTGGCGTATAACTGGTGTTCTCTGAGTTTCTCGAGAACTAACCGCAAATGCTCCTTGTGCTCCTCTTCATTTTTCGAGTATACCATGATATCATCGATAAACACTACTACAAACTTGTCCAAATACTCCATGAACACTTTGTTCATCATACTCATAAAATAGGAAGGGGTGTTTGTCAGTCCAAACGACATGACCGTATACTCGTATAATCCATACCGCGTAGTGAATGCTGTCTTTGGTATATCCTTCTCTTGGATCTTTAACTGATGGTATCCTGATCGCAGATCAATCTTCGAAAACACCTTAGCTCCTTGCAGCTGATCAAACAGGTCATTGATCATTGGTAATGGATATTTGTTCTTAATCGTTACTTCATTCAAGGCTCGATAATCCACAACCATCCTCAGGGATTTATCCTTCTTTTCGACCAGGAGTACTGGGGCTCCCCAAGGTGATGAACTCCTCCGAATATAACCTTTCTCCAACAACTCCTTGATTTGTTTCTTAATTTCCTCCAGATCATTTGCGGGCATCCGATAGGGTCTCTTGGATATGGGCCCTATACCTGGCAACAATTCTATCAAAAACTCAATGTCGCGATCCGGTGGCATCCCTGGTAACTCCTCTGTAAAAACATCCGGGTAATCCTTTACTACAGGCACTTCCTCCTGCACAACTCCCGTGAGGGCATTCACTTGGGTCCTCCTAGGCACATGCCTAGATACGTACTTAATCCTTTTACCCTCCGGGGTGGTGAGATGAATTGACTTGCTAGCATAGTCAATATTTCCTCCATACCTTGACATCCAGTCCATACCTAATATCACATCCAATCCTTGTGACTCCAAGATAATTAGGTCAGACGGAAAAACATGTGTCCCAATGGTTAAAGGTATCTGGTTGCACCACCGGCTAGCCATATACTCAGCTCCAGGTGAGCTTACTAAAAGAGGGGTCCTTAGAGTTTGGGTTGGTAGCTTAAACTTGTCCACAAATCCCCTCGATATGTATGAATGCGATGCACCAGTATCGAAAAGAATAAGAGCGGTAAATGACTTAACCAAAAACTTACCTATCACCGCGTCTGGCTGATCTTCAACCTCCTCCATGTTAACGTGGTTCACCTGTCCTTTGTTGAATGGATTAGGCTTCTTTCCGGCACTCCCGTTTCCATTCCCATTCCTTCCTTCAGGGCAATCATTCGCATAATGCCCAGCCTTTCCGCACTTATAGCAAGTAACTTGACTCAGGTCTCTCTTGGAGGGTGTGGCTGGATTGGAGCGATTCTGATTGTTGTTAGCTCCGTTCCCATTCCCATTCTTACCACTGTTGTGATTATGCGTTCCTCCTCCAGTGTGGTTGTGACCTCCATGATTATGAACAAGCCCTCCCAAATTCGGGGTTAAGCGAGGCTTATGCTGAGCTCCTGAGTTATACTTCCCCTGACCATACTTCCTCTTACGGCTCTCAATCTGCTGCTGCTTCCCTTCGATCATAAGGGCCTTATCTACCAACTCCTGGTGGTTGTTGAAAGTTGCCACCATCAACTGCATACTCATCTCATCATTCAACCCTTCCATAAACTTCTCCTGGTTCGCGGCATCCGTGGCCACATCATCAGGGGCATAGCGCGATAGTTTGCTAAAATCATCCACGTACTGACCTACAGTACGGTTCCCCTGACGTAAATTGCGGAACTCCCGCTTCTTCATCTGCATAGCTCCAGTGGAAACATGGGCAGTACGAAAAGCCTGCTGAAACTGTGCCCATGTGACCGTGTCGATAGGATAGGTGGCTGTGAAATTCTCCCACCATGCTGCTGCTGGTCCATCCAATTGGTGTGCGGCAAAACACACCTTCTCCGCATCCGTGCATCCAGCGGTGGTCAACTCCCTTCCGATACGGCGTAGCCAATCATCAGCAACTATTGGCTCGGTGCTACTGGAAAACACCGGCGGTTGTAACCTTAGAAAGCGGGCTAGGTTGTCTGCTGGTGGAGGGTTGTTGTTGTTATTGTTGTTGCCCTGGTTCTGAACTAGCAATTGCATCAAAGTATTCTTTTGCTGGATCAACTAGGTGAGCTCTGGCGGGAAAGCAAAACCGGTGTCACGTCTCGGAGGCATCTGAGGGTTTTTTAGAGGGAAGAGATTAGAATAGAAGAAAGGTCTAGTGAGAAAGCACTACCCATATGCACATGAGACAAACACAATCATAACACTCAATCAAGCAAGCAAGGGCTTACAACGATCTAGAACTATCGCAAAAGTGCTCTATTACATGGGGATAATACTACTAGTACATGGTGGTCATCTAGAAATTTTGATCGGTGGAAGATTCCATGATGTCAGCTCCAGCTTCATCTTTATAATCATCATCACTAGGGTCCGAATCGGTGTCGTCGATGATGATGTAGTTGTCCGAGCAAGTGGGGTCGTCATCTTCGTCTTCTGGTGCTGGTTGTCCCATGAATACTCCGATCTTCTTAACCAGGTCGTCGTTCTTCTCCAGTAGCGTCTTGATTTCCTCCTCATATCCATCGCGGGTGAACTTGAGTTCTTCCTCCAGCTCGATGATCCTAGTCTTTGCCTTCTTCAACTCCATCATGTCTGCGCACATCTGGTTCTCCTATCGTCGAATGTGCTGGTTTTGCTCCTGGATAAAAGCTGCAATGGATCTATCCTTCTTGGTGCTGATCATCTCCCATTGCTCGTCTCGGCGCCCACATATTTGATAGATGGTTTCCTTGAGTTCCTTATTGTAGACTTCTCCAATGCGTCCCATGGTAATGTGGGCTTCCATGCTCTTGCCTAGGCTCCAGGTTGGTGCATCGAAAGAAAATTCTATGGGTTTAGAAGTTGGCGAAAACGTCCTTCCTGGTACTTGTACTTGAATCATCCAGCGCTCCTCTTCTGGTAGGGTGGCATTGTACGTCCCGGTGAAACTGGGTATTCCAATGTTCAGGTATCTAGTAACTTCCTTCAAGTGGCGTCCAAAAGGTGTATCCTCGTCTGGTTGCACAAACTTGTTCTTCATCTCCGGCATCCTAAAGAGTGGAAAAGAGAAGAGAAATCAGAAATGAGTAGAGAAGAGTGACCTATGGTTTGTCTTAGTGGTCGTGTCCTACACTCAGCGTGTGCTCTGATACCATCTTGTAGCGACCCGACCTCAGACGGTCAAGTCTCTGTGCATCAATGTCATCCCTCGATCAGTAATGCTGACACGCACAGTACTCGAAGGTTTTATAACAGAGTAGCAATCACACACTTATTACATCGAATGTCTCAAAAGAGAACTTATTACAATAATATGGCTTAAGGCCATCTAATGCGAAAACAGCGGAAGGCTTGGAAGATAAAGTGAGTCCATCAACTCCAACGGCATAGCTGAGCTGCACGGCAACGACCTAACTAACCTTATTCCTCGTCTGAAAAGTCTGCAACATAATACATTGCAGCCTGGGAACGGGTCAGCACATGGAATATGCTGGCAATATAACACAGTAGAATGAAAATAGAATAATGCTAACACTACATGCATATTTGGCTGGTGGAAAGCTCTACGGTTATAGTTTTGCATAAAGCCAATTTTTCCCTACTACAAAGGAATAAATTTTATTTAACTATCATGGTAGTTGAACAACATTGAGTAACCCTAACTCAATCCCAATTAAAAGTGATTAACAATCCAACAATATTAATTAGGGTGATGAGATACATAAGAAGCTTCAAGTACTAGATACTCAGAATTGTCCATAACCGGGGACATGACTAACCATGATTAGATTGTACACTCTGCAGAGGTTTGCGCACTTTTCCCCACAAGACTCGATCGCCTCCGTTGATTTCTCGCACTACATGGTGTTTGAGAAATGGATGACCGAGACATAGTCTTTCAGAAACATTAACTCTCTACTCCGGGTAGACCATACCAAACCTACAAAACCCACTACCTGCTGATCTACCTGTTCAAGAGCTTCACGTAACTTACTCAACTATGCTAGAGCCCATAATAGCTTGCGGCTGCACACAGAAGTTTCTAGCATGAATCATCTCAGTTCCCTTTGAGCCTGGGTGGCGGTCCATAGGAAAATCACACGGTAACCCCGGGATTTCCAAAAATAAACAGGCAATCACTGGTATCCCCAGGTGCCTCAGTCCACCCAGATGTGTATTAAAGTTTCCACCTTAAGTTGAACCATTAATTAACAATCTCACATCTGTCATGGAATACACTCAAACCCAAACCACGTCTACGAGCATAGCATAGCAATATAAGCATAACGTAGAAGTAACTCCCAAGGGTTTGATAATAAACAGGGCAATAGGTTCTACCTCATCAACTACTTCCCAAATACCCACATGTTATCAACTCCTAACCATGCAATGTTTGAGGGTTGAAACTAATGCATAAAAACTGGGTATGAAAAGAGTATGATCAATGTGTTACTTGACTTGTTGACGATTCGCGAAACCTAGAGACTCGTAGTAACACTCTTCACACTCCGGGAATTCTATCGCAAACAAACAATAACATACATAAGCAACTAGCAAAGATGCACGAGCAAAACTTCAACTGAAAGCAAAGAACCAGCAAGTTCAACTTAAGAACTCTGGTTGGCAAAAAGAATCGAATCAAACGGAGCAACGAAACTCAAACGGCAAAAGAAACAAAATCCGTTTACTAATCTGGACTAAGGTCAAATTTTTACAGTACCAAAACTTAGTTTAAGTTGGTTAAGCAGAAAGAGGGGTTCGAGACAAAACTCCAGGATTTTGAATCACCTGATTCCGACTAACGAGCGAAAAGATAAACATAAACTAAGATTGGATCAGAAATCGCGATCAGAAAAATCACGGAATAAATCCGACAAAAGAAAAAGCAACGAACAGATTAACGAATGAGCGTTCGTTATCTGAAACTAAACGAAGAACATGTTCGTTAAAACGAATGGACGAGCGAACGTTCGCTAAATAAATAAACCGGAGAATAAAACCGATCTATAAAAAAAACGGAACTAGTTTTTTTTTAAAAATGGCGACTCGGGCAGTACCTCCGGCGGGGCGGGGCGGCTCCGGCGGGGCTAGCGGGGTGAGGCGGGGCTCCGGCGAGGGGTGGGGTGG
>NC_041381.1:574640458-574654968 GCF_002162155.2 Triticum dicoccoides | reverse complement strand
GCGGTGGTGGTGGTTGGCGGCGGGGTGGGCGGTATTTAAGGATGGGAAGGGGCATCGGTGGCTTGGGGAAGGGGGCGCCCAGGGAGGAGTCCGGCTTGGGCTCCCCTCGGCGTCCGTGCGGCGCACGGCGGCACGCGCGGAGAAGGCGGCGGTGAGGCGGGCCGGCCTGGCTGGGCCTGGTCGGGCGCGGGTGCAAGTTTTTTTAAATAAATTCCGCCGGAACTTAGAATAATCCTAGAAAAATAAATAAAAAATATAAAATTACCAAAATAAATTTTCACCGTCTAAATGAAATATTTAGGACGAGGTGAACATTTTCTTGGCCCTAAATGAAATTTTGGAAAGCGTGCAAATTTTTCTAATGCAAATAAAATCCGAATAAAATCAACTAAGATCAAATAAATAATTTTAACATTTTCCCTCCAATATTTCAATTATTTTGGAGAAGTCATATTATCTCCTCTCATTTATTTTTGGTACGAAATATCTTCGGAGAAAGAATAATTAAAATAAAAAATCCTCGTTTCATTATTTGGTACGAAAATCCAAATATGAGACCGGAAAATCCCCAATTCTCTCCGAGGGTCCTTGAGTTGCTTAGGATTTCGAGGATTGCAAAACGGAAAAGAAATAAAATATGATATGCATGAATGACTTATGTATAACATTCCAAATTAAAAATTAGGGTTGTTACAATTTTTTTCTCTTCTTTTTTTCTTTTTTTTCTTTTCTTTGGCCTCTTTTTTTTGGCCTCTCTCAATTTTTTTCTTTTCTCATTTTTTTCTTTCTTTTTGTAAAGTCCGAAATCTCATCCCGACTTGTGGGGGAATCATAGCCTTCATCATCCTTTCCTCACTAGGACAATGCTCTAATAATGAATATCATCACACTTTTATGGATTTACAACTCAGGAATTATAACTCAAAGCTAGAACAAGATATGACTCTATATGAATGCCTCCGGCGGTGTACCGGGATATGCAATGAATCAAGAGCGACATGTATGAAGATTATGAAGGTGGCTTTGCCACAAATACGATGTCAACTACATGATCATGCAAAGAGCAATATGGCAATGATGAAACGTGTCATAATAAACGGAATGGTGGAAAGTTGCATGGCAATATATCTCGGAATGGCTATGGAAATGCCATAATAGGTAGGTATGGTGTCTGTTTTGAGGAAGGTAAATAAAGGGTTCAATACCGGCGAGAGTTGCGCGGCAATAATAAAGGCTAGCAAAGTAAAAGGATAAGTGTGCATATGTCCATGGACTCGCATTAGTCAAAAAAAGAACTCATATACTTATTGCAAAAGTCTACTTCGCCCTCTAAGCAAAGTACTACTACGCATGCCTAGGGCTGCAAGAAAAGCTCGAGGCTCGTGAGCCGCTCGAGATCGACCCATATTTTAGCTCGACTCGAGATCGAGTCGAAAAGAAATGAGCTGAGTATGAACACTTTCTGTAGCTCGATTAAGAAATGAGCCGATCTTGAGCCAACATTGGCTCGCTCGATTTTAGCTCGATAGCTCGATATCATATAAGTATATTAAATAACCTTCATATCTATTGCCAAGAATTAGGACCAGTCATTTCCGTATATGTTCTGTACAATTTTTATCTTCACTTTACCTACTAGCAAACATGTAAATTAAGCATGGAGAAAATTTATTCTCATCACGTGGCCAACCGTTTGTTCAATATTTTATTATTTTAGTCAATGTTTGAGAGCTGGCGCACCTTCATCGCCTTCGATCCATGATTTCTTGTTATTAAATACTAGACTTCACTTGAGAAAGAATAAGTCAAATTTATAGAGATTTTTTTGTTGTGTTGTGGCCTATCTTGCTTTAAAATTTTCCTTAAAATAATTTTAAAAATCATCTTATTTAGCTTGAAATTGGCTCGAGATCGACTCGAGATCGTTACAAGCTGAGCACGAGCCACTTTCTGCAGCTCGACCTTGACCTTCGCACATTTTGAGCTCGCTCGAATTTTAGTATGAGGTGAGCTGAGCCTAGGCCAACTCGCTCGAACTCGACTCGTTTGCAGCCCTACGCATGCCCCAAGAGGGATAGATTGGTAGGAAAAATTCCATCGCTCGTCCCCGACTGCCACTCATAAGGAAGACACTCAAAAGAGCACCTCATGCAACAAATTTGGCACACAACTTTTACCATACGTGCATGCTACGGGACTTGCCAACTTCAACAAAAGTATTTCTCAATTTCATAAATACCCACTAGCATGAACCTAACATTACTACCTTTATATCTCAAAACAGTTATCAAGCATCAAGTTGATCATAACATCCAATTCTTTTTCTATGATAGTTTTTATTATACCCAACTTGGATGCTCATCATTCTAAGACCAACTTTGTAACCATAGCAAATACCATGCTGTTCTAAAAGACTCTCAAAGTAATATAAGTGAAGCATGAGATACTAGCAATTTCTTCAAAATTATTCCACCGCCTTGCTCTAAAAGATATAAGTGAAGCACTAGGGCAAAAACTATCAAGCTCAAAAAGATATAAGTGAAACACATAGAGTATTCTAGCAAATTCTAATCAAATAGGCTTCTCCCAAAAGGTGTGTACAGCAAGGATGATTGTGGTAAACTAAAAAGCAAAGACTAATATAATACACGACGCTCCAAGCAAAACACATATCATGTGGCTAATAAAAATATAGCTCCAAGTAAAGTTACCAATGAACGAAGACGAAAGAGGGGATGCCTTCCCGGGGCATCCCCAAGCGTAGGATTTTGGCTATCCTTGAATATCTTGGGGTTCCTTGGGAATCCCCAAGCTTAGGCTCTTGCCACCCTTTATTCCATAGTACATAAAAGCTTTACCCAAAACTTGAAAACTTCACAACACAAAACTCAACAGGAAATCTTATAAGCTCCGTTAGTGAAAGAAAACAAAACCACCACATAAGGTACTGCCATGAACTCATTCTTTATTTATTTTGGTGTTTAACCTATTGTATTCCAACTTCCTTATGGTTTACAAACTAATTTACTAGACATATATGCATTGAAATAAGCAAACAACACACGAAAAACAGAATCTGTCAAAAACAGAACAATCTGTAACTAAAGCAAACTTCTGGAACTCTAAAAATCCTACCAAAATAGTACGTACTGTAAAATTTGTTTATTGATCAGTAGCAAAAAGAATCAATGCAGAATCACGTTTCTGTGATTTATTGAATTTTTTCTCGTGAGCACAAAGTTTCTGTTTTTCAGCAGAATCAAATCAACTATCATAATAGGTTATCCTATAGGTTCTACTTGGCACAAACACTAACTAAAAGATAAAAACACATCTAAATAGAGAGTAGATGCAAGATTTATTTCTAAACAGGATCAAAAACAAAAAACATAAAGAAAAATTGGGTTGCCTCCCAACTAGCGCTATCATTTAACGCCCCTAGCTAGGCATAAAAGCGAAGATAGATCTAACGAGTGCCATCTTTGGCACTTGATTCATAAGTAGCACGCATGATAGATTCATAAGGTAATTTGACTTTCTTTCTTGTAAAGTGCTCCATGCCTTTCTTTAAGGGAAATTGGAATCTAATGTTCCCTTCCTTCATATCAATAATCGCACCAATCGTTCTAAGGAAAGGTCTACCAAGAATAATAGGGCAAGAAAGATTGCAATCTATATCAAGAACGATAAAATATACGGGCACCAAATTTCTATTTGCAACAATGAGAACATCATTGATCCTTCCCATAGGCTTTTTAATGGTGGAATCCGCAAGGTGCAAATTTAAAGAGCAATCATCAAGATCATGGAAACCTAGAATATCACATAAAGCTTTCGGAATCGTGGAAACACTAGCACCAAAATCACACAAAGCAAAACACTCATAATCTTTAATTCTAATCTTTATAGTAGGTTCCCACTCATCATTAAGTTTTTTAGGTATAGAAACTTCCAAATTAAGTTTTTCATCATAAGATTGCATCAAGGCATCAACAATATGTTTGGTAAAAGCTTTATTTTGACTATAAGCGTGAGGAGAATTAACAACGGATTGCAACAAGGAAATACAACCTTTTAAAGAGCAATTATCATAGTCAAATTCCTTGAAATCCGAGATAGTAGGTTCAACATTATTAGAAGTTGAGGATTCTCCAATCTCACTTTTACCAAATTTAGCATTAAGATCTAAAGACTCCGAATTCTTGGGACGCCTTTTAGGCAAAGTTGATTCATCATCAGTCCCATAATCATCAAAATTCATATTGCAAAACATAGATCTAATAGGAGACGCATCAATAACTTTAAGATCCTCATCATTATTTTCACGGAAACTTGAAGAACACGCTTTTATAAAGCTTTCTTTTTTAGCACGCAATCTACCAGTTCTTTCCTTACACTCATCAATGGAATTTCTCATTACTTTGAGAGACTCATTGATATCATGCTTAGGAGGGGAAGATCTAAATTTAAGGGAATCAACGTCAAGCGAAAGTCTATCAACGTTCCTAGCCAAATCATCAACTTTGAGCAATTTTTCTTCAAGCAAAGCATTAAAATTCTTTTGAGAAATCATGAATTCTTTCACACTATTCTCAAAATCAGAGGGCATCTTATTAAAATTACCATAAGAATTATTGTAGGAATTTCCATAATTATTAGAGGAATTACTAGGGAATGGTCTAGCATTAAAGTTTCCTCTATAGGCATTGTTTCCAAAATTATTCCTACCAACAAAATTCACATCCATAGATTCATTATTATTCTTAATCAAAGAAGACAAAGGCATATCATTAGGATCAAGGGGAGTATTTTTAGTAGCAAACATCTTCATAAGTTCATCCATCTTTCCACTCAAAACATTGATTTCTTCTATAGCATGCACTTTTTTACTAGAAGATCTTTTGGTGTGCTATTGAGAATAATTAGCCATAATATTGTCAAGAAGTTTTGTAGCATCTCCTAACGTGATTTCCATAAACGTGCCTCCCGCGGCCGAATCTAAGAGATTTCTAGAAGCAAAGTTCAAACCGGCATAAATTTTTTGTATGATCATCCATAAATTCAAACCATGAGTAGGGCAATTGCGAAGCATCAATTTCATTCTTTTCCAAGATTGGGCAACATGCTCATGATCAAGTTGTTTAAAATTCATAATATCGTTCCTAAGAGTGACAATCTTAGCGGGAGGGAAATACTTAGAGATAAAAGCATCTTTGCACTTGTTCCAAGAATCAATACTATTTTTAGGCAAAGACGAAAACCAAATTTTAGCATGATCTCTAAGTGAAAACACAAATAACTTCAATTTGACAATATTTTTATCCGTATCTTTCTTCTTTTGCATATCACACAAATCAACAAAATTGTTTAGATGAGTAGCGGCATCTTCACTAGGAAGGCCGGCGAATTGATCTTTCATAACAAGATTCAGCAAAGCAGCATTGATTTTACAAGACTCAACATCATTAAGAGGAGCAATTGGAGTACTAAGGAAATCATTATTATTGGTATTCGAGAAATCACACAATTTGGTATTATCTTGCACCATGGCAACAAGTATTCCAACACACAAGCAGACAGAAAACGGCAAACAAAAAGAGAGGAGGAGATTGGGAAAGAGAGGGCGAATAAAACGACAAGGGTGAAGTCGGGGAGAGGAAAATGAGAGGCAAATAATGTAAATGCGAGGGAGCTGGATTTGTGATGGGTACTTGGTATGTCTTGACTTGAGCGAAGACCTCCCCGACAACGGTGCCAGAAATCCTTCTTGCTACGTCTTGAGCTAGCATTGGTTTTCCCCGAAGAGGAGAGGGTGATGCAGCAAGTGTAGCGTAAGTATTTCCCTCAGTTTTGATAACCAAGGTATCAATCTAGTAGGAAGCTCCTCAAAAGTCCCACGCACCTACACAAACAAACTGAGAAATAGCAACCAACGCAATAAAGGGGTTGTCAATCCCTTCACGGCCACTTGCGAAAGTGAGATCTGATAGAGATAGTATGATAAGATAAATATATTTTTGGTATTTTATAATATAGATGCAAAAAGTAAAGATGTAAATAAAGTAGATTGAAAGCAAATATGCTAAGAGATAGACCCGGGGCCATAGGTTTCAATAGAGGCTTCTTTCAAGATAGCATAAGTATTACGGTGGGTGGACAAATTACTGTCGAGCAATTGATAGAAAAGCGCATAGTTATGAGATTATCTAGGCAAGATCATGTATATAGGCATCACGTCCATAACAAGTAGACCGACTCCTGCCTGCATCTACTACTATTACTCCACACATCGACCGACTCCTACCTGCATCTAGAGTATTAAGTTCATAAGAACAGAGTAACACATTAAGCAAGATGACATGATGTAGAGGGATAAACTCATGCAATATGATGTAAACCCCATCTTTTTATCCTCGATGGCAACAATACAATATGTGTCTTGCAACCCTTTCTGTCACTGGGTAAGAACACCGCAAGATTGAACCCAAAGCTAAGCACTTCTCCCATGGCAAGTGAGGGAGTCCTGGATTAGGGGGTGTCCGGATGGCCGGACTATGACCTTTGGCCGGACTCCCGGATTATGAAGATACAAGATTGAAGACTTCGTCCCGTGTCCGGATAGGACTTTCCTTGGCGTGGAAGGCAAGCTTGGCGATTCGATATGAAGATCTCCTCCCATTGTAACCGACTCTGTGTAACCCTAGCCCTCTCCGGTGTCTATATAAACCGAAGAGTTTTAGTCCGTAGGACGAACAACAATCATACCATAGGCTAGGTTCTAGGGTTTAGCCTCTCTGATCTCGTGGTAGATCAACTCTTGTACTACCCATATCATCAATATTAATCAAGCAGGAGTAGGGTTTTACCTCCATCGAGAGGGCCCAAACCTGGGTAAAAACATCGTGTCCCTTGCCTCCTGTTACCATCCGCCTAGACGCACAGTTCGGGACCCCCTACCCGAGATCCGCCGGTTTTGACACCGACATTGGTGCTTTCATTGAGAGTTCCTCTGTGTCGTCACCGTCAGGAAGGATGCCGCACCCCATCTTTAAAGACGGCGCTGTTGCTAAAGGAGCCTTGGCTGTCGGCCAAACTCTCCGGCTAGGCAGTTTTTTGATGACCGCCTGTTCGGCCGCCGCGCCGACGATGACCTCTCGGGTCATCAAAAGCGATCTCCACATCAGCTCGGAACTTGCCGAGCAGTTAGATCCGATGGAGCTCTCTTCCTTAAAAGAGCTCTTGGATCGCATCGCCGCCCTGGGAGTCACTACAGATTATGGCCAGATTGGGCTTAAACCCGATCAGAGAGAGATTGACTCTCCGCAGGTCACCCACCATGATGAAGTGGTGGAGGAACAATGCGACGAATCTTCGCCCATCCTAAGGACCAGATATGTCCGGATTCCTGATCCCTCCAAGTCAGACATCCGCGGAGGGGAGGACGTCGCCCAAGCCCTGAACCTAAAGTCAGGTAGCAGGCCTGATTCATTGAATAACGTCCAAGAAAACAAGCTTCCGAGTTCGGAAATTTCTTGGCCCCTAAGTCTTAGATTGGGCGAGGTTCCGGATTTAAAACCATCCGCCCACCCAAATATAAGGGATCTATCCCAAATTCGGCAAGAGCCCGGGGAAACAGTACACCACTACTGGGCCAGATTCCTCCTGGTTATGAACAGGATAAAAGACTGCGGTGAGAGGGATGCAATTTCATTCTTCTGTAACAACTGCACGGACATCGGAATCCTCAACGCCATAAGTCGCTGCGAAATTACACGCTTCACCGACTTGACATCCATAGTACGAAAGTACTGTGCGACAGAAAGCATTTGAAAAACCGAAACAAAATTCTGGGACAATCCGACCCTAAATTCAATCCCAGGCACGTGGGCCACACAGCAAAAAACAAAAACCATCTATAGGGTATGGAACCGTACTGGAGGGATGGCTCAATGGACCCTGTAAAGTCCATAGTACAGAGGAAGTCACACCAACTCATAGCCTTAGAGCATGTTGGATTCCAGCAGGTGGCCAGAAGTGGCGAGGAGTTTCTAACTCCAGAATCCGCAGAGCACCACCCCAGAAACACCAGCACGGTGTCAACAGTCTTCGAGACTTTTGCATCAAACAATGCGAGAAACGAACGCTCCGCAGCCTTACCAAAGTCTACCAAGTAGCAACAATAAACCCATGGAGCGACACGGCTATTACCTTTAATGCCAGTGACGAACCTAAATTCCGGACAGCCCGAGCACCAGCCGCACTGGTCCTCAGTCTGATAGTGGACGGCTTCCGGCTTACAAAGGTACTCATGGACGGTGGCAGCGGATTGAACCTCATCTATGAGGAAACCCTGCGAAAAATGGAAATAGACTGGAGCCGCATTGACCGAAGCAACACAACCTTTAGAGGAATAATCCCCAGCCGGGAAGTGTGCTGTTCAGGGAAAATCACACTGGATGTGGTGTTCGGCACGCCGGATAATTACAGATCCGAGGAGGTCACATTTCAAGTGGCCCCGTTCAGCAGCGGATACCACGCTCTGTTAGGGAGAGAAGCATTCACAAATTTTCAAGCTATACCCCATTACGGGTACATGAAGCTTAAAATGCCCAGACCCAACGGAATCATCACTCTTGCTAGTGATCCGGACACAGCGCTCCACGCCGAAAACAAGACAGCCACACTGGCCCTAGAGGCATTATTTGAAGCCCTGGCGGCCGAGGAACTAACCGTGTTGCACTCCACGGTGGACAGGGATGACGTGATACTCGACAAAAGATCCAAGTCCACCTCCTTCAAGCCGGCAGACGAAATAGTCAAGTTCCAAGTCCATCCAACGGACACTACAAAAACGGCCTCCATCGGGGCACAGCTAAGCCCTGATGTAGACGTCGCACTCAGAGAATTCCTACGATAAAATTGGGACATTTTTGCCTGGCACCCTTCAGACATGCCAGGAATCCGACGCAGGCTGGCCGAGCACAGCCTGAACATCCTAAAAGGATTCAAGCCCGTTAAGCAGACTCTTCAGCATTTCTCCGAACCTAAGAGACAAGCCATGGAGAGGAGCTAGCCAAACTACTGGAAGCCGGATTCATCAGAGATATAAAACATCCGGACTGGCTAGCAAACCTGGTAATGGTACCAAAGAAGGACAAATCCTGGCGCCTATGCATCAATTTCAAAGACCTAAATAAGGCCTACCCAAAGGATCCCTTCCCCCTCCCCCGCATTGATCAAATCATCGACGCCACTGCAGGACACGATTCATTGTGTTTCCTCGATGCATACTCTCGCTACCACCAAATCAAGATGGCAGAGTCAGACCAAGCCGCAACGACATTCATCACCCCATACGGCCCATTCTGCTTCAACACAATGCCCTTCGGGCTAAAAAATGCCGGCGCAACATATCAGCGCATGATTTAGACATGTCTGGCTAACCAGATCGGCAAAATGGTTGAAGCGTACATGGATGACGTGGTCGTCAAAACCAAACACGTGGAAACTCTAATAGACGACTTGAGGCTCACGTTCGATAACTTCCGAACATATGACATTAGGCTTAACCCGGAAAAATGCATTTTCGGCGTACCAGCCGGAAAGCTCTTGGGCTTCATTGTATCCGGTAGAGGAATTGAAGCAAACCCAGCCAAAATCCGAGCTCTGTCACAATTGGATATTCCAAGAGATCTCAAGCAAATACAAAATTGACTGGATGCGTGGCGGCTCTGAGCCGCTTCATCTCCCGCTTGGGGGAAAAGACATTACCCCTTTACCGCCTCCTCCGGCGCATCGAACACTTCGAGTGGACGGATGCCGCCATGGCCGGACTCGAAGAAATAAAAGACATACTGGCAACAAACCCTGTCCTGGCCGCACCAAACATCGGCGAACCAATGTTGTTATACATCGCGGCAACTCACCAAGTTGTAAAGCGCAGTCCTTGTCGTCGAACGAGAAACGGACGGACACAAATTCCCTGTCCAGAAACCAGTGTACTACGTGTCCACTGTCCTCACTCCATGCAAGTCTAGGTACCCGCATTACCAAAAAATAGCATACACAGTATTCATGGCATCCCGGAAGCTACCACACTACTTTCAAGAGTGTTCGATAACAGTAGCCTCCGAAGTACCTCTTAACGATATCATAAACAACCGCGATGCAACAGGCCGGATTGCCAAATGGGCCATTGAGATCCTCCCGTTTGACATAACATATAAGCCATGGTGAGTCATCAAGTCGCAAGCCTTGGCCGACTTTGTCGCTGAATGGACTGAAGCCGAACTCCCTAAAGAGTACGGCACATAATCCAACTGGACCATGCACTTTGACGGCTCCAAAATGCTGGCGGGTCTGGGGGCTGGCGTCGTCCTGACGTCCCCAACAGGAGATACAGTCCAATATGTACTCTAGATAATGTATACGGACTCCAACAATGCAGCCGAATACGAGGCCCTTCTACATGGCCTCCGGATGGCAGTCTTCATGGGCATTCAACGCCTAGAGGTGCGTGGGGATTTGAACCTCGCGATATCCCAAGTAAACGGAGACTTTGACGCTAAAGATCCAAAAATGGCAGCTTATCGCAATGCCGTCCTAAATATGTCAGCTTGGTTCGAAGGGCTGGAATTCCACCATATAGCCCGGGAAAATAATCAGGCAGCAGACATCCTGGCACGCATCGGCGCAAAGCGCGATGCAGTCCCCCCAACATTTTCCGGGAAAGGCTATTCAAGCCATCCATACAATGGGAAGGGTAATCCGGAATTAACAATCCGAACCAGGCCACATCACCTGACCCCGAACACCCTGACACAAAGGAAGACTCCGTCAATGAAGTCACACCCTCAGCCCACGTAATAATGGCAGTAATTGCCTCGTGGACAGAACCATTCTTAGCCTACTTAACTAGGCAGGAACTCCCCGAGGACCAAAATGAGGCACGCTGCATAGTGCGGCGATCTAAAGCCTATAAAGTCCACGAAGGAGAGCTTTATAAGAAAAGCACCACCGGAGTCCTTCAAAAGTGTATCTCCGAAGAGGAAGGGCGGAACCTTCTGGCGGAAATTCACGCCGGACTCGGCGGGCACCACGCCGCAGCCCGAGCCCTTGTGAGCAAGGCCTTCCGTACCGGATTTTATTGGCCGACGGCCCGGGCAGACGCTCAGGACTTAGTCCAGCGATGCGTTGGTTGCCAATTATTCGCTAATCAAAGCCACATGCCGCCTACCGCCCTACAAACCATACCCATCACCTGGCCTTTTGCGGTCTGGGGGCTTGACATGGTTGGACCCCTTAAAGGAGGAACCCACAAGCAAAAATATCTACTGGTCATGGTGGATAAATTCACCAAATGGATAGAGGCCAAGCCTGTTAAGACGGCCGAATCCGGACCGGTGATAGACTTCATATCCGGGGTTGTACACCGTTACGGCGTCCCCCACAACATCATTATTGACAACGGCACAAACTTTACGGCCGATGAAGTTAAACTCTAGCGCAAAAACATGGGCATTAAGCTCGATTACGCTTCAGTCTATCACCCACAAACTAACGGTCAAGTCGAGCGAGCCAACAATCTAATCATGAGCGGCATCAAACCCAGATTAGTGCGATCCCTCAAGGAATCTAACACGCACTGGGTAGAGGAGCTTGATTCCGTACTCTGGGGGCTGTGGACCACACCGAATCGCACTACCGGATTCACACCATTTTTTATGGTATACGGCGCAGAGGCAGTCCTACCCTGCGACATAATTCATGACTCACCTCGTGTGCGCATGTACAAAGAAAGAGAAGCCGAGCTCGATCGGCAGGACAGCTTGGACGCCTTGGAAGAGGAGCACGACGTGGCAAAGGCCCATTCCGCATTCTATCAACAGCAGGCTCGAAGATATCAAAGCAGAGAAGTACGGGCCAAAACTTACAATGTTGGCAAACTAGTTCTACGCCTGTCGGACAAGAAAAAGGACAAACTCAAGCCCAAATGGGAGGGTCCCTTCATAATAGACCAAGTCCTGACTAGTGGAGCGTACCGTCTGCGAAATGCATCGGACAACCAACTCGAGCCGAACCCATGGAACGCAGCACGCCTACGAAGATTCTACGCCTAGCGCCGGACTCTGTGTTCGTCTCCTTCCTCTGTCACCTTCCCCTTTTTAATTTAGCTGCCTGGTATTTTTCACCTCCTTCCTCCCTTCTTTCTCCCAAGCCTTTAGGGGCTTGCCTGCGTGATTGTTCGCACATAATTGACGCGCCACCCGCGCTCATTATACCTGGGGGCTTCTTTATCAGAAGCTTATATACACGGGCTTCATGCCCAAAACATGTGTGACACTTCCGCATGAACCTTTTATACACCATTATATGCATCGATATGACTTAAGTTTTGGCCAAGCTGGGTTGCCTAGCTCCTGTGCTTACCCCTACATTCCCGTTTGTTCGGCTAGGTGGTAAAGGGAGCACCTCTGCGATTGTTACTGCCGGGTCAGCTGGATGTGTACCTCAGACTGGGTGAAGCCAAAAGGGAATATTCGGTCGGTGAACTAAAAGATGACTTTTCACTTGTTTATTTATCTGCCACCAGATGCTTTTCTGCTTTTCTACGTAGTCCGGACATGCACTTTAGGGCATGCCTCCCAGGGAAAGGAACCCCTAACAGAACTATTCTCCCTGGAAGATGTTTCTTACTAACCATGTAATGTAACATAACTAGTTGGGCACTTGTCTGCTAAAGCACTTATGACCCCTACGCCTGGTCTCCATGCATGCCCCGGTTCTTACATAACCGAGAGGGTATTCAGACACACTCTGGACTATCGGGTCCAGAGGTTGAAGCGAAAAGGTCCGCAATGACAAACGATCTACAATCCGGCTAGAAGGCATTTTACATGTCATTTTAAATTACATAGTCAATTTGATTGGGTATATTCTTCTTCAATACCATCCAACAGGCTGTCTAATTTACAGTCCTGTTGGGAATACTTGGCGGCCAGCTCTACCTGGCCATACACTAAACTGACAGGGATCTCCTTCCCGCTGGGCCCCAAAGGGCCGACTTCGGCCATGTGGTTTGGGTCAGCCTTTGTGTACCGCGTCTTCACCATGGCCCAGGCCTCCCTGGCGCCTTGACGGCAGGCCGATATCTTCCATAACCGGAAGCGCTGGCGCACTCCCTTCAGCTTCTCTGCAAGCTCTTCAAGGCCTTCGGGCAGGGAGAGGGATGGCCACAAAGCCTGGACGACGCCTTGCATCGCCTGCCGAACTCGTTCGTGCAGTTGCAATAGCTCGGGGAGAAGACCCCCCACAGAACCAGGCATTTCCTCCGCAGGCCGACCTGTCGGCATATCTGCAGAAATAGCTCTATCAATCAACTTCCTCGCTGAACTCTTTTTCGAAGATTCGTTTAAAGCACTTACTAAAAATGCCGCGTCGAAGTCACTGATTCTCCTTTACGGAATCAGACAGCTAAGCACGAACATCCTTTAGTTCCTCGCCCAGCTGGGTGTTGGCATCTTGAAGCTTGTTCTTCTCTTGCCTCACCCTCGTCAGCATGCTCTCGCTGGCCTTTAACTAGCGCAGGAGTTGTTGCTTGTCCGGATTCAATCCGGCCCCATCTGCACTGTTATTGTCAGAATTGCACACATGCCGCACGTCACAACAGAATTACCTTTCGAAGCATATATTACCTGAGGGAGCCCCCTTGGTACTCTCTGAAGCGGCCAGTGCGGCCTCAAGTTGGGCCTTGCACTCTTCCAGCTCCTGGGACAGTTGCGTATTCTTTTTTTGTAAGATCCTGCATATCATATGATCCTTAAATCAGTTATCTTAACTGTTTCAAGTCTTAGGGCCTACTGATATATATAACCATCAGATTTACTCACCCGTATGTCTTTCACATACTGCTCTGTGGCTCTGGCTAGACCTTTTTGAGCGGCACAGAGGTACGCATCTCCCGTATTAAAGGCGTCCAATGCCTCTTGGGAAAAACATGCGTCACGAAGAACAGTCCGGCGACGCCTGTGGTTCATGGCACTCTCACTACTGGAATCAGCTACTTTGCCATCTGCCAGCTCTTTCCCGTCAGCTAGCAGACGGCAAAGAAGCTCTTTGCCATCAGCTACCCGAAAGCAGACGGCAAAGAACTGGCTGATGGCAAAGAAAGCCTTTGCCATCAGCCTGTTCTTTGCCGTCCGCTAGCTGATGGCAAAGAATCTTTGCCGTCCGCTAGCAGATGGCAAAGAGGAAGGGGGGCCCACTGAGGAGCTGGTTAAAAAAATACTTAACGTCCCCCCGCTTTGCCGTCCGCAACAGACGACAAATATGAACAAAAGCGGACGGCAAAGGAGGGCGGACGGCAAAGGCTACCCTAACTAACCTAACTAACGGCCGAGCCCCCTCTGCCGCCCGTTACTCACCTCTCTCCCTCGACCTCCTCCGCCCCCGCCCCCATCGCCCGGCGCCGCCCCCGCCCTCGCCGCCCCCGCCACCGCCCCCCGCCGCCC
>NC_041381.1:574625257-574639639 GCF_002162155.2 Triticum dicoccoides | reverse complement strand
CACACCCCGACACACAGACCACGACACCACACCCCGACACCCCAACCCCGACACGACACCCTGACCCCGAAACAGCACCCCGACACCGACATGACACCCTGACCCCCTAAACCTCCCGAAAAGGTGCTCTTTGGCCTTCCAGAGGCCGACGAGGTTATATATTTGTGAATTATTAGTTAGGTCATATATTTTTTGATTTTGTTATGAAAAACATCATATATAATTATGTTGATTGGGTAGATTTAAATGTGCAGTTGTTTCATCGCTGCGAGGTTTGGTGTTCGACGACCTCGCCGTGCGTTTGACGAGCTCTGCCCCTTCGTTCGTGGGTGAGCACAAATGACATGTCCTTCTCCCCCATTAATTATTTGCACAAATGACATGAAATTTGGTAGCTAGCTATATATGTGTCTTGAATCATCAGTATGCGTAACCAATATGTGTCTCCCGTTCGAAAGCGTCGTAGTTATAAATATGCATGCATTTGCATATTTATAACCTTGATTCTTTCGAATTGTCCAACACAATCCATGGACAGCCCGAGTATGTGTAGATTGGGTTCATTTTCCCATATGCTTTGCTCCGGATCCGACGCATAAATTTCGTCAGTGCCTCCCCTGTTGTTCTCCGGGTACACATCCTCTCTGTTTATTGTAGAGACGTGTATCAGGAGAACAGCGGGAAGGTGCTGCCAAAATTTTGCGTTGGATCCAGAGCATAGCTTGGGAAAATGAACCCAATCTATACATACTCGGGTGGGATTAGGACCTATCATTACCTATTAGAGTGTAGGTTGCATGGATGTAATAAAATTGACAAAGTAGATCAACTGATGAATATATACATGGTGAATTATATATATAATTGTTGTGTGTCCAGTAGCTCTGAAAGTCAAGATGAGTGATCGTGCGTGGATGTATACCGGTCACGCTGGTCAGAACAAATGGAGCGCTGAATGGTTCACAAAAAGCAAGGGGTTTGTGCAAGCCGCATTTGCAAATGGCCAGAGGAAAACTTGGTGCCCCTGTTTCCGATGCGGCAATTGGGAAAAGAGGACAGAGGCTGAAATGGGTAAACACCTGCAGAAGAATGGTTTTATGCCCGATTATACGGTGTGGACATTTCATGGTGAGTCTGCCCAACGTGACCGAGCTGAGGTGGATCATCGTCTCACCGACGAGCATGGTACCGGGATGGAAAACATGGTGCAAGACTATGATGATGCTCGGGATTCGGACGAGGAGATGGAGGAATCTGCAAAGGCCTTCAATGAAATGTTGGAGTCTTCAAAACGTCCGCTCCACGAGCACACTGAGCTTTGTCAGTTGGATGCCATCTCACAAGTAATGGCTTTGAAGGCTCAGTTCAACTTGGGCAGAGAATGCTATGACGCAATTATGACAATATTTGGACGCTTTCTACCCAAAGGCCATGTAATGCCTGCAAACCTATACCAGTCGGACAAAATCCTCCGTGCACTGAAGATGCCCTATGAGAAGATACATGCCTGTGAGAAAGGATGTGCCTTATTTAGGCTTGACTATGCGGACTTGAACATTGTCCCATTTGCAAGTGTTCCAGGTATATTGTGGTAGACAACAGTATGGGTGAGAAGACACAAACCAAAATCCCTGTTAGTGTTCTTCGGTATATGCCAATCATACCAAGACTTCAACGTATTTTCATGGTCGAAGAGACGGCCAGACAGATGACATGGCACAAAACAGGCAAAAGAACTGAACTAGATGCAGATGGTAATCTGATGATGGTACACACATCGGATGGTGTTGCGTGGAAAAAGTTTGATGAATTACATGCTGACAAAGCGGCAGATCCGAGGCATCCTCGAGTCGGCATCAACACTGATGGGTTCAGTGTGTTTGGTATGACGGCAACCCAATACAGTTGTTGGCCCGTATTTGTCTTTCCACTCAATCTCCCCCCCGGACAGATTATGCAAAGAAAGAACATTTTCCTGACGTTGATAATTCCAGGGCCCAACTATCTGGGGAAAAATATGAATGTGTACATGCAGCCGCTTAAGGACGAGTTGCAAGAAGCCTGGGATAATGGGTTCAAGACATACGACGCCTATAGCAAACGAAACTTCATAATGCGTGTCTGGTACATGTACTCGACGCATGACTTGCCGGCGTATGCGCTATTCGTTGGCTGGTGTGTGCATGGAAGGTTCCCGTGCCCCACATGCAAGGGAGCTCTTGAGTTTCGTTGGCTTCAGGCCGGTCGCAAGTTTTCTTGCTTCGACATGCATAGACAGTTCCTGGATCCTCGCCATAAGTTCAGGAAAGACAAGAAGAACTTCATCAGAGGTAGAGTTGTAAAAAACTCTGCACCACCTGCGTTGACAGGCCAACAGACCCTGGATTAGTTAAACGCTCTCGAGCCAGATCCAGAGCGTCCAAGGTACTTCAAGGGGTATAATTCCGAGCACGCCTGGACTCACAAAACATGCTTATGGGATCTACCTTACTTCAAAGACCTCCTTTGCCCACACAACATCGACATGATGCACACTGAGAAGAATATCGCCGAGGCACTTTTTGGTACATTGTTCGGCATAGATGGGAAGTTAAAGGATAATACTAAGGCCAGAGTCGATCTGGAGGCGCTATGTGATAGGCCGTTACAAAACATGAAAGAACCGAAAGGAAAGCAGAACTGGACGAAGCCAAATGCATGGTTCAATCTTGGAAGGCCAGCTGTCGGTGTCAAAACCGGCGGATCTCGGGTAGGGGGTCCCGAACTGTGCGTCTAGGCGGATGGTAACAGGAGACGAGGGACATGATGTTTTTACCCAGGTTCGGGCCCTCTTGATGGAGGTAAAACCCTACGTCCTGCTTGATTAATATTGATGATGTGGGTTACAAGAGTAGATCTACCACGAGATCAAGGAGGCTAAACCCTAGAAGCTAGCCTATGGTATGATTGTTGTTCGTCCTATGGACTAAAGCCATCCGGTTTATATAGACACCGGAGAGGGCTAGGGTTACACAGAGTCGGTTACAATGGTAGGAGATCTACATATCGTATCGCCAAGCTTGCCTTCCACGCCAAGGAAAGTCCCATCCGGACACGGGACGAAGTCTTCAATCTTGTATCTTCATAGTCTTGGAGTCCGGCCGATGATGGTAGTTCGGCTATCCGGACACCCCCTAGTCCGGGACTCCCTCAGTAGCCCCTGAACCAGGCTTCAATGACGACGAGTCCGGCGCGCATGTTGTCTTAGGCATTGCAAGGCGGGTTCCTCCTCCGAATAATTCGTAGAAGATTGTGAACACCAGGATAGTGTCCGGCTCTGCAAAATAAATTCCACATACAATCGTAGAGAGAATAATATTACACAAGTTCAATCTGCTGACGTATTTTGTGGCGTAATGTCACACCACTACCAAGCCTTCAAATTGTTTTTATTGTTCCATCTCAGCGCGTTTAGCGAGGCGGTTTCCTTGGCACGTCTTGTCGAAGCAGAGATCGTGTTCCCCTTATTCCGGGATTCCCATCAATACGGACGTGGGTAACCCAACCGCGCCATTGATTGCGGCGCTTGGGAGGTAAGCGAGTTTTATCAGGCCGGTGGGGACGCATGTTTCCGTCCGCCCATATAAGGGGATAAAGATCCAATCCTTTTACCTGCGCCTTCTTCCTCCTTGGCTTATCCATCTCCGCGAACTCGAGCTCTAGCGCCCAAGCCCGCACATCTCACCTCAACCTTCTCCAAATATGTCCGGAGCGGGAGGCAAGTGGATGGCCTCCTCCGTCACAGAGGGGCATATCCAGAAGCTGCGTAGCGCCGGATACTTGCCCAACGACATCGCGCATCGGCTCCCCGACGAGGGAGAGCTCATCCCCACCCCCAGGCCCCATGAGAGGGTAGTATTCCTTCCCCATTTCCTCCGCGGACTGGGCTTCCCACTTCATCCCTTTGTCCGGGGGCTCATGTTCTACTACGGCCTAGATTTCCATGATCTGGCCCCGAATTTTATTCTCAACATCTCGACGTTTATCGTCGTGTGCGAGGCCTTCCTCTGCATCCAGCCCCACTTCGGCTTGTGGCTCAAGACCTTCAGTGTCAAGCCGAAGGTTGTGAAGGGTAGCCAAGCGGAGTGCGAAGGCGCCATGGTGGGCAGGATGTCCCATGTTACGTGGCTGGAGGGAACCTTTGTGGAAACCATCAAGGGGTGGCAATCGGGGTGGTTCTACATCACCGAGCCGCGTGATCCCGAATGGGCAGCGGCCCTCGAATTCAGATCCGGCATCCCCACATGGCTCACCTCCTGGAAAGAGAGCGGCCGGATCTGGGGGGATTCGGAGGAGCTGACCGGACTCCAAGCCTGTATCCAGAAGTTGGTGGACAAGAAGCTCAAGCTTGTCAACATAGTCCAGGTCATGCTCATCCGCCAGATTCTCCCGTGCCAACGACGGGGCTTCAATATGTGGGAGTTCGATCCGGCGCAGCACCAGACTTTGAATGGGCTCTTCGACACTACGTACGAAGAGGTCTGGAAGGTGCTGTTCAAGGGCGCCGAGGCTCCCGCATCCGCTACCGAAGATCGCGCATTCAGCTCGCAGCATCCAGCTGACGAGGTAAGTGATATTGTCCTTTACGGGACGCTTGTTATTCATAGTATGACTCTATGCGGGATCTAAACTCCCTTTCCTTTGACAGGACTGGCTGAAGAAGGCCGCACAGGCTATCTGTCCGGCCCCATTGCCAGAGGACCCAGCTGACGCCCGCCTAACGGGGCTGCTGGCTCCGGCACCCCACGTGGTGCCGGAGAAGAAGGCCAAGAAGAAGGCCACGGGGACTCGGAGGAGTTCCCGTTTTCAGGTGCTATCGAACGATGAATCCGAGGCCGACTCCTCCCACCAAGGCGAGGAGGAGAAGAAGAAAGCCTCTCCTCCAGCGGGGGGAGGGAAGAAAAGGAAGGCCTCCCCAACAAGGGAGGCCGAAGGGTCCAAGAGGGGAAAAACTCTTCCCCCGGACTGTTCCGCCAACGCCAGTGACGACGACGAGGACTGGCCTCCAAGGGCCAAGCCTCTGGCGAGATCGTAAGTATCCGTACTCCCGAATAACTTCAAGGTTTTCATTTTCTGCCACATTATGTCTTTCTAATGCCGCATACAACCCTGCAGTCCGCCTAAGGATGATCTCCCCACTTCGTCGAGCGGGTCCTTAGGGGCATCGGATATGGATTCTCTTCCGACTGCCTCCACCCCCCGTGATGCGGATGATGCCGAGGTGGGATCCCAGGAAGGGACCTACCAGGAGGAGAGGGCCCCGGAGGTGTCGCAGGACAGCCTCCCGGACTTTGCACCGGACTCAGCCCCGGAACCCATAGTGGCTCTAAAGTCCGGCGGGCGACCCCTTCGCAAGAAGGGCAAGACCGCGACGCCGGCTGCCTCCGTCCAACCGGAGGTGCCGGATAATTTGCTGGAGGCGCTCAACGGCGCCTCCATCGAAGAGGAACACCGCACTGTTATGAGTGTAGTGATTCAGAAGGTTCAGCTCGCCAAGAGCGGGCTGACCGAAGCCTGCAGCAGCCTTCTAACAGGCTTTGAGGTAAGAATTTCAATATATGTAAAATGGTACCGCATGGACAGTAGCCCCTGATGCTCGGTTCGGTGTTCGGAAAGAAAAGCCAGACTAAGGATCTTTAGAAAGATAAACGCAGGAGTCATGAAAATATGTCAATATGGGTTTGCAGGCTGTGCTGCTGACCTCTGCCGCACTGACTGCGGAGGTCAAAACTTTGAAGGAAAACCTCGAGCGGTCCGAGAGCGAGCTTGGCCATGCCAAGAAGCAGCTCGAGGAAAAAGAAGGTGAGTAATACCTTATGAAAATTGTACCTTACAGAAAAGGATTTTGGTTGCAAAAAGAATGACAAGGATAACTGGGGTATTGTAGGGGCCACTAACGAGGTGGCGACCCTGAAGGAGGTGGTGGCCGCGGCCGAATGCAATGCGGCTGCGGAACGCACCGAGCGAGAGAAACAGGAGGCGCGGGTGGCGGAGGTACATCAAGAGCTCCAGGATCTCGTGAAAGAACACGAGAGCCTGGAGAGTGACTCGAAGACTCGAGAGTCTGAGCTTGCAACGGCTCTTGAGAGTGCCAAAGCCGCTAAGGCCGAAGCCTACAAGGCCCTCCAGGAGATAGAGGCGGTGAAGAAAATAGCAGCGGGTAAGGCATTTTTCATGCAAAGTAAGCATGTGAGTGTTAATTACCTGTTGCTTACCCGAATTCGGAGCTCTCCAGGAGCATTCGCAGATCTTCCCCGCAGCGTGTCCGATGCTACCGCATTCTACCGGGCCGAGGAGGGGAGCTCAACGGAGAAGGTCTTCTGGTCTCAGTATGCTGAGGCCGGACATCCGGTGCCCCTGAGCGACCAGCTGAAGCAGCTGGTTGAGCTCCACAAGGCGGCCGAACAGGCCATGAAGGGCCTCATAGTTCGGCTGTGGCCTAAGGAGGCTATACCTGGGAGCTACTTCAGCCTGGTGCGGCGGCTGGTGGACGCGTGCCCGTGGGTTGAAGTTATCAAGCACTCCGCCTGTATCGAGGGTGCGCGTCGGGCCCTTGCCCGCGCAAAGGTGCACTGGGGCAAGATGGATGCCCAGAAGCTTGTGACGGACCCCCCACCAGAGGGCAAGGAGCATCGCACACCCGAGATGTATTATAGGAGTGTGCTGAAGGGCGCCCGCATTATTGCGGGTGAGTGCTCCAAAGAAGAAGTTTTTGAGTAGACTCGCGTTTTGTTATCCTGTGCGCTGAAAACTAAGTTCATATGCGCGAAGCAACACTTGTTAATTTAAAATATTACCTTTTGTGCGGCTGTTTATCAAATCTGAGAGATGGCAAGTTGTCGGCTTCAGCCCCCATGCCACGAGTGCTGGGGTGTTCGGGATAAATTTGAGCACTCTTGTTCCCATATTTGGGTCCATCGAGGGAGGCGCTCAACACAACGAACAAGGCAACCGGACTTATAATGCTTGAACACTCTCACTTAGCCATAGAATTCTATAATTTTAAATTTCGGCGAAGCCCCTAGTTTTCGGAAGGCCGAATTTGGGGCGCTATCCACGCCTTGGCCGGACAGAATCCGGCTCCTCGCTCAAAGCGGCATAAGTCTTTAGGGACTCGCAAAGAACCTCTCGAACAGCGACCAGCTCTCGCCTCATCATGACGGTCAGTTTTAGCTTTCTCCACTGAGGCGTTAACCCAGCTCAACTGGGGCGCAATCGCAGTGGTTCTCCCAGTGCTACCTTAGCCGATAAAACGGAACGTAAGGTACCAAAACATGGGAGCCAGGCAAACCCAACTATTGACCCAAGAACATGATTCCGAGCCGATGCATATAATGCTATAAGTTCGGGGTGCCGCACTTGTGAAAGTGTTCGGACTTATCACACCATAACGCGGGAAACATAAGCCCCTGGTGTATTTAGCCGTACCAAAACGTACGGATGCAACATGTCATAGATGAACATATGTGTAAGAAAGAAATGCAATTGGAAGCAAAAATGTGCTGCATTGCTTTATTCAATAAAAACTGCTGTAAGTGCAGGACGATACAAGTGGTGCGGTAAGCAAGGGATGGGACTGTTTAACATGTCCCCCTCCAGGGGTAGGCTACGGAATAATGCATAAAACATATTTAATGCTCATGATGGAGACCACCTGGATTTTCGTTGTAGCCTTTCTCCTTCCCTGGCTGTTGCATCGTGGGTTTGGCATGTCTGCTGCCGGGCAGGGCCTCTGACGAACGGAGTCCTGTAGGTAAAAAATAAAAGGAAAAGAAAAAGAAACGACACACTTAAGAGCCCCCGGTGCGGTTGAGCCGCAGTCTGGGCTTATCGTGGTCGAGCCCCTTGCCCCATGCCCATGGTATCTTCAGAGCGTAATGGAGTACGCGAAGGGTCTGTCTTAATGTTTTACAGGGGCTGGGGTTGGGGCCGCACTGCTACGCGTGCTCGGAACATGCCAGGTGGTCGTGTTGTAGGTTACTCCGGGCACGCTTAGCTGTGTCCGGCCGCTTGGCAGCCGGACTCGAGAATTGCCTTAAAAGGCTGCTTTGTACTTCTGCCGCGAGAGCCGCTGTATGTTCCTCCGTTCGGAGGGAGCGTTCAGTGTTTCTGTTAACCGTGATGACTCCTCTAGGGCCTGGCATCTTGAGCTTGAGGTATGCGTAGTGCGGCACCGCGTTGAACTTTGCGAACGCGGTACGTCCGAGCAAGGCATGATAGCCGCTGCGGAACGGGACTATGTCGAAGATTAACTCATCACTTCGGAAGTTATCCGGGGGTCCGAAGACCACTTCCAGTGTAACTGAGCCTATACAATTGGCTTCTACACCTGGTATGACGCCTTTAAAGGTCGTCTTGGTAGGTTTAATCCTTGAGGGGTCTATGCCCATTTTGCGCACCGTGTCCTGATAAAGTAGGTTTAGGCTGCTACCGCCGTCCATCAGGACTCTGGTGAGATGAAATCCATCGATGATTGGGTCTAGAACCAATGCGGCGAACCCACCATGGCGAATGCTGGTGGGGTGGTCCCTTCGGTCAAAGGTGATCGGGCAAGAGGACCATGGATTGAACTTCGGGGCAACTGGCTCCATCGCGTATACATCCTTGAGTGCGTGCTTCCGCTCCCTTTTGGGTATGTGCGTGGCATATATCATGTTCACCATCCGCACCTGTGGGGGGAAACCCTTCTGTCCTCTATTGTTCGGCGGTCGGGTCTCTTCCTCGTCATTGCTATGTAGCCCCTTGTCGCTGTTTTCGGCAATTAACTTGCCTGCCTGCTTGAACACCCAACAGTCCCTATTGGTGTGGTTAGCTGGCTTTTCAGGGGTGCCATGTATCTGGCACAATCGGTCGAGAATTCGGTCCAAATTGGACGGACCCTGAGTTGTTCTTTTGAATGGATTTTTCCGTTGACCGGGTTTAGAGCCTCTGAATCCGGCATTGACTGCCGTATCCTCATTGTTATCGCCGTTAATGCGGCGTTTGTTTTTGTTGCGACGCGACCTGCCACTACGGTCCTTGATATCCGACTGCCAGAATTTTTGTTGAGGTTGTTGCTGCGTGCTAGCCAGCTGTCCTCACCCGCACAGAAGCAGGTCATGAGTGATGTAAGGGCTGCCATGGATTTCGGCTTTTCCTGTCCAAGGTGCCGGGCAAGCCACTCGTCGCGGATGTTATGCTTGAAGGCCGCGAGGGCCTCGGCATCCGGACAGTCGACGATTTGGTTTTTCTTGGTTAAGAACCGTGTCCAGAATTGTCTGGCCGATTCGTCTGGCTGCTGAATTATGTTGGTTAGGTCATCTGCATCTGGTGGTCGCACGTACGTGCCTTGGAAGTTATCGAGGAATGCGGCTTCCAGGTCCTCCCAACTCCCGATTGACTCTGCTGGCAAGCTGTTAAGCTAGTGCCGGGCTGGTCCTTTAAGTTTGAGTGGGAGATATTTGATGGCATGGAGATCGGCTCCGCGGGCCATGTGGATGTGGAGGAGATAGTCCTCGATTCAGACCGCGGGGTCTGTTGTGCCATTATAAGATTCAATATTGATGGGTTTAAACCCTTCTGGGATTTGATGATCCATTACCTCATCTGTGAAGCATAGTGAGTGTGCGGCGCCTCTGTACTGGGCGATATCGCGACGGAGCTCAAAAGAGCTTTGTCTGTTGTGTTCGGCCCGGCCGGACTTACTGTGTCCGGGGTGACAGTGATCGTCATGTATCGTGGGGCGCCCACGTGATCCATAGATCGATCTTGATTGCCTTGCCTTATCCTCCAATATGTCTCGCAGGTCCGGAGTGTTCCCCTGTGGCCTTGTGCTTTTCGAGCGATGCCGGGGTACGGGTCTAGTGAAGGGCCTTGAGGCCTCTCTGTCGCGACCACGGGGTGGTCGATCAGCCGTATTGTCTCCTGGTGAAGCGGGATCATATGCCTCCACCTCTAATCAGGGGAGCAGCTTACGTTTGGGGTAGCTTTTGGAGGGGCGTTCGAGTTCATGCTCTTCGGCCGCGAGGACTTCGGTCCATCTGTCGGCTAGCAGATCTTGATCAGCTCTGAGCTGCTGCTGCTTTTTCTTGAGGCTGTTTGCCGTGGCCATAAGCCTGCGTTTGAAACGCTCCTGTTCAACGGGATCCTCAGGTACGACGAATTCGTCGTCGTCGAGGCTTGCCTCGTTTCCGGAGGGAGGCATATAGTCCTCTACCTCTTCTTTGGCCGCTCTCTCATGAGGGCTGGCGTCCCCCTCCTCCTGTGCTGGATCTTGCTGGAGTGGGTTGTCTTCGGCGCTATCCGGTGTATTATTGTCTCCGGTGCCGGAATCCTCATTCTTGCTATGGCGGGATTTAGAGCGGCGCCGCTGACGCCGACGCTTGGGCTGTTTGTTGGAGGGGTCATCCTCCGCTATTCCTTCGCCGTTCCCATCCTTTGGGATATCCACCATGTATATGTCGTATGAAGAGGTGGCTTTCCAATGCCCGGTGGGCGCTGGTTCTTGGTCGTCTCCGGCATCGTCGTCCATACCGTCGATGTCCTCAGAGTCGTAATCTAGCATGTCGGTTAGATCGTCGACAGTGGCTACCAAGTGGGTGGTGGGTGGGCTCTGAATTTCTTTGTCGTTCGCATCCCAACCGTCCTGGCCGCAGTCCGGCCAGGCCTCTCCTGATAACGAGAGGTACTTTAGCGAACTCAAGATGTCGCCAAAAGGTGAGTGTTGAAAGATGTCCGCCGCGGTGAACTCCATGACCGGTGCCCAATCGGATTCGACTGGAGGGGGCGCGGGAGGTCCGGAGTCCGGCAAGGAGTCCGGCACCTCGGAGTCATGAGCTTCATCGGGGACAAGATCGGTGTTCGGCTCTATCGCCGCAGAGGTTGCAGCCCCCGAGGTGGTGTCTAGCCATCCATCCTTGGTCTGCACAGCCGGCTCCGAGTCGAAGATCGGAGCGGGTTCGAGTGCGGCCTCCCGGGTACTGTCCGGCTGCAGAGCTAAATCATGCCCATCGTGACAGTACGGCACGCTCGGCTGTGGCTCGAATCTGTCGAGGATCAAGTCCCCGCGGATGTCAGCCGTGAAGTTCAAACTTCCAAATCTGACCTGACGGCCAGGGGCGTAGCCTTCGATCTGCTCCAGCTGGCCAAGCGAATTGGCCCGCAGTGCGAAGCCACTGAATACGAAGATCTATCCGGGGAGGAAGGTCTCACCCTGGACTGCATCGTCGTTGATGATCAAAGAAGCCATCGAGCCTATCGGTGACGACACAGAGGAACTCTCAATGAAAGCACCAATGTCGGTGTCAAAACCGGCGGATCTCGGGTAGGGGGTCCCGAACTGTGCGTCTAGGCGGATGGTAACAGGAGACGAGGGACACGATGTTTTTACCCAGGTTCGGGCCCTCTTGATGGAGGTAAAACCCTACGTCCTGCTTGATTAATATTGATGGTGTGGGTTACAAGAGTAGATCTACCACGAGATCAAGGAGGCTAAACCCTAGAAGCTAGCCTATGGTATGATTGTTGTTCGTCCTATGGACTAAAGCCATCCGATTTATATAGACACCGGAGAGGGCTAGGGTTGCACAGAGTCGGTTACAATGGTAGGAGATCTACATATCCATATTGCCAAGATTGCCTTCCACGCCAAGGAAAGTCCCATCCGGACACGGGACGAAGTCTTCAATCTTGTATCTTCATAGTCTTGGAGTCCGGCCGATGATGGTAGTTCGGCTATCCGGACACCCCCTAGTCCGGGACTCCCTCACCAGCTATGAGGGAAATTATCTTGTGGGTGAAAATGCAGTTGATGTTCCCCAATGGGTATGCAGCGAATCTAAAGAGGGGAGCGACTCTTGATAAATTGAAGATATTTGGTCTCAAGAGTCATGATTGGCACATATGGATTGAGCGGGTAATGCCGGTGATGTTGCATGGCTTCATCCCTGAGGATGAATGGCTAATACCGGCAGAACTCAGCTATTTCTTCCACGTTCTTTGTGCGACAGAACTATCGCCTGGCGTGCTTGAAGAAATGGAAGAGTTGGCGCTAGAGTTGATCTGCAAGTTAGCGAAGATCTTTCCACCGGGCTTCTTTAATCCAATGCAGCATTTGATTTTGCATCTCCCGACCGAGGCAAGATTGGGGGGGCCCATGCAAAATCGTTGGTGCTACCCAACTGAGGGGATGCAGAAGACGCTTCGAGAAAAATGTAAAAATGAACATAGAATTGAAGCGTCTATGGCTGAGGCATTCATCACTGAGGAGGCGGCAAACTTCGTGATAGCACACTACGAAACCAAAAATCGTCATTTGCATAATCCGAAGCCTCGGTACAATGCTGACGAGCCTAAAAAGGGTGGATCCAACCTCAGCCTATTCAAAGGCAATCTCGCACCAGCCAGTGTTTCAAATCCAGTATCTTTGGATAACGAAGAATGGCGGACCATTTTGTCGTATATCTTCAACAACCTGATAGAAGTGCGGCCGTACATCGAGTAAGTTCTCGGTACATTGTTTCGCAACTTCTATTTCCTTTAAACTGCTCTTATTCCTGGATATTTCATATAGTCGATACGTCACCCTATTCTCGTATGGAGCGGTGATCCAAAAGGATTCCGTCAAAGAGTATGAGCTTCTCGCAAAGCAAGGAGGCCCTATTCTCCACCTCTGAATTTGTGGTAGATAGCCCGTATGCGTCCTCTGTCGGAGGAACGCCCGGTGCGCGCCCCATGTTCGCCTCCACTTCCAAACCCGGCCTTGAAGCCTGGCCGGTGGATATAGTCCGGCGGGCGCTCTTCTTCCTGAGGGGAGCATGAGCGTTAGTGGGACTTGAGGGCATAAACCCTAGGCGTTAAAATTGCATGCCGTACCGTTGCGCTGGAATCTCGATCCAGTCCCCACTTCTTTTTAGCCCGCCTGGCTTCAACGGCCCTTGTTGGCTACCCACCGCGGGCTCGGCCCTCCACCTCAAGGATTTCCCCTGCAAAACGAAACACTATTGGTTTACGGCAATCAAAATAAGGCATGGATGGATCCTCTAAGTACTGGGACTTCGGTCTCGATTACCTTTGAGGATGGAAGTAGTCCGGGATAGTCGGCCATAATGGCCACTAAGGTATTGTCCTTACTCAGTTGATGAAACACCCCATCAATTAGCTCCACACATAAGTCCGGGTCCTCTTGGGAGTCCGGATTGAGGGACCGTTCCGGGTCCTTGGGCTGTGGAGGATGGCTGTTTATCTCCTTCACAGTCTGGCTCAGCTCCTGTGTTAAAATCGCTAGACTAAGTACTCAATTATGGGAATTTGAAAACAGGTAGGCAAGTGAAAATGTTTGCTCACCCAGCTTGGAGGACTGTACATGGAGAATCCGCCCCGTGGGTTGACACGGAGGAATTCCTCTTCTTCTCCCTTGTACAAAGCGGATAAGATCTTCGTTAGAGTGGCAGCCGAATCCGGCCCCTTGCGACCGCACCGGGTGGCGTCGTCCTCCCTGTTGAAATCCCACATGGGGTGGCCTCTGTACTGAAGCGGCTGCACCCCCCGCATAATGCATGCGGCCATGACCTCGATCATGGTCAGTCCAGAATGAGCCAACAGCCATATCCGGCTCATCAGGTAAAGGACGTCCCTGTCAGTTTCCCTCTGAGGGTTCTGTGGGCGCCAGCTCAGGCGTTTCTTCAACGGAGCGTTATTGAACTCAGGGAGGCCGATCCGTATAGGGTCTGGCAGGGGGACGTCGTCCATATAAAACCATTCCGAAGGCCAGTCCTCGGACGCCTTCTTTGGGGTTCCGGATAGATATCCGGTCCCGGCGATGCGCCAAAGTTCGGCTCCGCCCACTTGATAAATTGACCCCTCCTGAGAGTGGGGCACAAGGCAGAACAACCTCTTCCACAGCACGAAACGGGCCTCGATGCCCAAAAACAGCTCGCAGAGGGCCACGAAGCCCGCAATATGCAGTACAGAGGCAGGCGTGAGGTTGTGTAGCTGGAGGCCGTAAAACTCCAGTAGCCCTCGGAGAAACGGATGAATTGGAAATCCGAGTCCTCTTATTAAATAAGGGATTAGGCATACCCTCTCTCCTTGGGAGGGGTTGGGGACGCTCTCCGCCTGCTCTCCGCCGCTATAGGTGGCAATCCCGGCTCGAACTGGGACCATATATGCTGGGGGGAGTAGCCCCTTGGATTGAAGCGCTACTAGCTCGCTATGCGGGACGGAACATCACTCCCAATCTCCGGGCCGAGGGCTGGAGAGGCGAGAGGAGGAGCTGCCTCGACCGGCCATGGTGGAATGGATCTCTGTCGAAAGCGCTCTGATGAATGCTTGCGGAGGGAAGGTGGTGTGAATTGGATCTAAATC
>NC_041381.1:574514011-574624868 GCF_002162155.2 Triticum dicoccoides | reverse complement strand
TTTGACACGTGGAAGATGGTCATTATTGGGCACAGAAGCTGAGGATAGCAGTACGCACTAGAAGCCGGACACTATTCGACAAGTACATGGAATTTGGAGAAGAACCCACCTTGCAATGCCGAAGACAAACTTGCGTGCCGGACTTATCGTCATTGAAGCCTGGTTCGGGGGCTACTGAGGGAGTCCTGGATTAGGTGGTGTCCGGATGGCCGGACTATGACCTTTGGCCGGACTCCCGGATTATGAAGATACAAGATTGAAGACTTCGTCCCGTGTCCGGATAGGACTTTCCTTGGCGTGGAAGGCAAGCTTGGCGATTCGATATGAAGATCTCCTCCCATTGTAACCGACTCTGTGTAACCCTATCCCTCTCCGGTGTCTATATAAACCGGAGAGTTTTAGTCCGTAGGACGAACAACAATCATACAATAGGCTAGCTTCTAGGGTTTAGCCTCTCTGGTCTCGTGGTAGATCAACTCTTGTACTGCCCATATCATCAATATTAATCAAGAAGGAGTAGGGTTTTACCTCCATCGAGAGGGCCCGAACCTGGGTAAAAACATCGTGTCCCTTGTCTCCTGTTACCATCCGCCTAGACGCACAGTTCGGGACCCCCTACCCAAGATCCGCCGGTTTTGACACCGACAGCAAGAAAGACCAATCTAGTAGGCCAAACCAAACTGATAATTCAAAGAGACTTGCAAAGATAACTCAATCATACATAAAAGAATTCAGAGAAGATTCAAATATTATTCATAGATAAACTTGATCATAAACCCACAATTCATCGGATCTCGACAAACACACCGCAAAAAGAGATTACATCGAATAGATCTCCACAAGAGAGGGGAGAACATTGTATTGAGATCCAAAAAGAGAGAAGAAGCCATCTAGCTAATAACTATGGACCCGTAGGTCTGTGGTAAACTACTCACAACTCATCGGAGGGGCAAGGATGTTGATGTAGAGGCCCTCCGTGGTCGATTCCCCCTCCGGCAGAGTGCCGATGAAGGCTCCAAGATGGGATCTCGCGGATACAGAAGGTTACGGCGGTGGAAATTGTGATTCGTGGTGCTCCTGGATGTTTCGGGGTCCATAGGTATATATAGGAGGAAGAAGTATGTCGGTGGACGCCCGAGTGGCCCACGAGACAGGGGGCGTGCCCTACAGGGGGGCGGCCCCCTATCTTGTGGGGTCCTCGGGAGCTTCTTGACTTGCACTCCAAGCTCTCCGGATCACGTTCGTTCCAAAAATCACGCTCCCAAAGGTTTCATTCCGTTTGGACTCTGTTTGATATTCCTTTTCTTCGAAATACTGAAATAGGCAAAAAAAATAGCAATACGGGCTGGGCCTCCGGTTAGTAGGTTAGTCCCAAAAAATGATATAAATGTGTAAAATAAAGCCCATAAACATCCAAAAGGGGTAATATAATAGCATGGAACAATAAAAAATTATAGATATGTTGGAGACGTATCATTCTACATCACCGAGCCGCGCGACGCCAATTGGGCGGCGGCCCCCGAGTTCCGATCCGGGACCCCCATGCGGCTCACCTTCTGGGAACAGAAGGGCCTGTCCTGGGGCGAATCTACAGAGCTGACCGGACTCATCAACTGCATCAAGGGCATGAAGGACAAGAACATCAAGCTTGTGAACGTGATCCAGGTCATGCTCATTCGCCGGATTCTGTCGTGCCAAAGGAGGGCATTCAATCTGTGGGAGTTCGTCCTGGCCAAACACCAGACACTTCAGAGGCTCTACGGCATGAAGCACAAAAATGCGTGGAAGGCGTTGTTCAAGGCCTCCGAAGTACCTCCTCCCATATCCGAGGACCGCGGGCTTCACGCCGCATGGCCTCCTAGTCAGGTGAGTTTTCAGGCTGCCACCGGATTCGGTTCTTCCCAATATATTCATGGGGGAGCCTTAAGTAATTGTGAATATTTCCGCTGCCAGAAGGCCCAGCTAATGCTCTCCTGACGAAGATGCTGGTCCCGGCGCCCTACAAGGGGCCGGAGAAGAAGGCCGATAAGAAGGCCCCGGGGATCCGAAAGGGTCTTCGATGTAAGGTTGCGCCAGAAGCCTCATCCGAAGACGACGAGGCACACTCCTCCCCCAAAGGGGAAGAAGAAGAAGAAGAGGAGGCCGCTCCATCTGGAAAGGACGAGGGGCCTGAGAGGGCGGACCAGGGGACCAGGAGAGGCCCCCGGCGCAAGGCCGTCATACCCTCGTCGTCCGATGACGACGAGGCAGATTCCTCCCGTGGAGGTGGGGGGAAACAAGAAGAAACTCCACCTCCCCGTATTGGGGGGAGAAAAAGAGGAAGGCCGCCCCGGAGGGGGATGCTGGGACGTCCAAGAAGGGAAAGGCGTCCCTTCTGGACTATTCCGCCACCGCCGCTGATAACGAGGAGGGGTGGCTGCCCAGGAAGAAGCTCGCAGTGCGATCATAAGTATCCACACTCTCTCGTAAATTTGCTTCATAGTTTTGTTATAACGCCGAACTTGTATTTAGTCCGGCCAGGGTCCATCCCGAAGCATCATCTTCGGATGGGTCCTTGAGCGATTCGGCGATGAACTCGCTCCCGACGGCCACTACTCCTCAGCCTGCAGATGACACAGAGGTGTTATCCCAAAGGCTCCCAGAGCAGGGGGAGGTGGCTCTGGAGGTGCCCCAAGGCGGCATTCCAGACGTCGGACACGCGGGGTTCAAGATCCCCGCGAATTGTGTTGATGAGAGCCGCGGTAAGCCGGACTCTCAGCCGAACACTGTTCCGGATCCTTCAGTGGTTCTGGACTCAGGCGGGCAGCCCCTTGTTAGGGAGGGACGACCATCTGTATCGAGGACTTCCGTTGTACCCGAGGCGCCAGATTGTCTGCTGGAAGTGCTTCGCGGCGCTTCCATAGATGAAGAGCATCGTACTCTTATGAGTGCGGTGATTCATAAGGTTTCGTCCGCCAAGAGCAGACTAACTGAAGCCTGCACCAGCCTCCTGATAGGCTTTGAGGTAAGTAATAAAAATATGTGAAATTACCAACCGATAGGTAGTAGCCCCTGATACTCTCTTTGGTGTTCGGAAGGAAAAACCAAACGGAGGGTCAATTATAATCCGCAGGAGTCTAACAGTAAGTTTGAATGTAAATAAACAGGCTGTGCTGCTGGCCGCTGCTGTCCGTACGGCCGAAATCGCCGGCCTAAAACAGGACTTGGAGCGGGCGCAGGGAGAGCTCGACCTCACAAGGAGGCAGCTCGAAGAGAGCAAAGGTGAATGATTCCCCTTTCTCACGACGAAACGTCGTGATTTGATAATAGAGGCCACCACCAAAGTGGCGTCTCTCAAGAAAGCGCTTTCCGAGGCCGAACACAAGGCGGCCTTGGAGCGCAAAGAGCACGAGAAGCAAGATGCCCGAGTGGGCAAGGTACAACAAGAGCTCCAGGAGCTCGGGAAAAAGTTCGAGTTCGTGGAACATGAGCTTAAGGAGAAAAAGGCCGAGCTTGCGAAGGCCCTTGCAAATATAAAAGACGCCAAGGCCAAAGCCGAGAAGGCACAACAGGAAATCCAGGAGGCCAAAAAGATAGCGGCGGGTAAGAAATTCTTTATGCAAATCAAACATTTGGAGGAGGCGTTTCTTTTACTTACCCGAGTTTGGAGCTCTCCAAGGGCATTCGCAGATCTGCCACGCAGCATATCAGATGCCGTGGAGTTCTACCGTGCTCAGGAGGGGAGCTCAATGGAGAAGCTATTCTGGTCCCAGTATGCTGGGGCCGAACATCCAACGTCTCTGAGTGACCAACTGAAGCAGTTGGTCGAACTCCACAGGGCGGCCGAAGTGGCTATGAAGAATTTCATAGTCCGGATGTGGCCTGGTGAGCCTCTGCCCACCAGCTACTTCGGCCTGATCAAGCGGATGATGAATACCTGTCCGCGACTAGAAGTCATCAAGCGATCCGTTTGCATTGAGGGTGCCCGCCGGGCCTTTGCCCGTGCGAAGGTGCATTGGGGCAAGCTGGATGCGGAGAAGCTGGTGAAGGACGGGCCGCCGGAGGGTAAGCCGCATCGCTATCCGAAGAAGTATTATGATGGCGTTATGAAGGGCGCTCGCCTTGTGGCTGATGAATGTACCAAGGACATAATTTTAGAATGAATTCACTTTTGTCATGTTTGTAATTTAAAGACGAAGTTACTTGCGCTATGTAGCGCTTTTGTTATTTAAAATATTATCTTCTGTGTGGCTGTTTATAAAATTCTGAAAGTAGGCCAGTCGCCGACTTCCGCCCCCATGCAACTAGTACTGGGGTGTTCGTGGAAAACCTGAACACTCTTTATACAAATGTTTGGTCCCTTAAGGAGGTGTCCGGCACAGCGAACAAGGCAATCGGACTATGCGGCTTTATAACTTTCACTTAGCCATAGAAGTCTACAATTTTAAATTTTGGTGAAGCCCCTAGAATCTGGAAGGCCGAATTGGGGCGCTATATACGCCTAGATCGGATGAAGCCGAATTATCGCCTAAAGCGGAGAAATCTTTAAGGATTTTAAGACCTCTCGAACAGCGACCAGCTCTCGCCACATCATGCCGGTCAGTTTTCGGCTTTCTCCACTCAGGTGCTCGTTCGGAAGAACCGGGACACAATCGCAGCAGTTCTCCCTGAGCTACCTTAGCCGATATAACGGAACGTAAGGCACCAAAACAAGGGAGCCGGGCTATCCCAACTGTAGACCCAAGACATGATTCGGAGCTGATGCATATAATGCTATAAGTTCGGGGTGCCGCACTGTTGAAAGTGTTCGGACTTGTCTTGCCGTATTATGGGGCGCCATAAGACGCCCCTGGCAAACTGAACGTACCAAGGTGTACGGATGCAATATCAAATAGACATTTGTAAGAGAAAAATGCTCAAATAAGAATAATAAGCTGACGCTATATATGATCTCCCATTGATGAATAATATGTTTAAGCGTATGTTTACAATGAATGCATTAAGCAGAGATAAATAGGATTATTTGACATACCCTATCCGGGGGCAGGCTACGTACAGATAGATAAAGCAGGTATAACGATCGTAAATAGATTCCACCTGGGTATTTCCTTCTGTGTGCAAAGCCCGTTGCCTCCTTGGGTTTCTCTCCTATGGAAGTCCGTCGATCCGGCTCTTATGAAGAGGCTGCACTAAAGCAATGTCCTGAAAGGTGAAAGGAAAGGTTATGAAGGTATGAGGCGGTGATACCGCGCTCTTGACTGAGCCACTGCTTCACCTCCGCCTGTGCCCATGGTATCTTGAGTGCGTAATTGTGTACGAGTGGCACGAATGCTGCTTTGATGGGATTTGAGTGGAGGCCGGACTGCTAGTCGCGCTCTTGGCGTGCATGGTGATCCTGTTGCGGGGTGCTCCGAACTCGCTTGACGATGCTTGAGGTTGTTGTCACCGGATTGGTGGTTTGCCAAAGGAGGCCGCATTGCACTTCTGCCGCGAGGGCTGCAGTGTGCTCTTCTGTACGGAGAGAGCGGTCCATGTTTCCGTTGACTATTATGACCCCGCGCGGGCCTGGCATCTTGAGCTTGAGGTATGCATAGTGTGGTACCGCATTGAATCTAGCAAATGCGGTTCGTCCGAGCAGTGTGTGGTAACCACTGCGGAAAGGGACGATATCGAAGATTAACTCCTCGCTTCAGAAGTTATCCGGAGATCCGAAGACCACTTCCAATGTCATAGAGCCCGTACAATGGGCCTCTACTCCAGGAATTACACCTTTAAAGGTGGTTTTGGTAGGCTTAATCCTTGAAGGGTCGATGCCCATTTTGCGCACTATGTCCTGATAAAGCAGGTTCAGGCTGCTGCCTCCGTCCATAAGGACTCTTGTGAGGTGAAATCCGTCTATGATTGGGTCTAGAACCAATGCGGCCGAGCCGCCGTGACAGGATGCTAGTGGGGTGATCCCTATGATCAAAGGTGATCGGACAAGCTGACCATGGGTTGAGTTTGGGGACGACTGGCTCCATCACGTAGATGTCCTATAGTGCTCGCTTCCGTTCCCGCTTGGGGATGTGAGTGGCGTAGATCATGTTGAACGTTTTCACCTGGGGGGGGGGGGATTTCTTCTGTCCCCCCGTGTTCGGACGCCGGGGCTCATCGTCATCGTTGTTGTACAACCCCTTGTCCTTGTTTTCGGTGTTTATTTTGCCGACCTGTTTAAATACCCAGTAGTCTCTATTGGTGTGGTTGGATGGCTTGTCCGGGGTGCCATGAATTTGGCACGGGTGCTCCAGTATACGGTCTAGACTGGACGGTCCCTAATTGTTTCTTTTGAATGGCTTCTTCCGCTGACCGGATTTGGATCCGCTGAATTCGGCATTGACTGTCGTGTCTTCGGCGTTGTCGCCGTTGTTTTGCCGCTTGTGTCTGTTGCGCCGTAGCTTGCCATTATTGTCACGGACATCTGATGTGCCAGAATGTGGTGCAGTGCTTCTGCGAGCCAACCAACTGTCCTCGCCCGCGCTAAAGCGGGTCATTAGTGTCATGAGGGCTGCCATGGACTTGGGTTTCTCCTGGCCGAGGTGTCGAGCGAGCCACTCGTCACAGATATTATGCTTGAAGGCCGCCAGGGCTTCGGCGTCCGGACAGTCGACTATTTGGTTCTTTTTAGTGAGGAACCGAGTCCAGAATTTCCTGGCTGATTCTCCGGGCTGTTGAGTGATGTGGCTCAGGTCATCGGCGTCCGGAGGTCGCATGTATGTGCCTTGGAAGTTGTCAAGGAATGCGTCTTCCAAGTTTTCCCAACTTCCAATGGAATTTGCGGGTAGGCTGTTGAGCCAGTGCCGGGCGGGTCCTTTGAGCTTAAGGGGAAGATACTTGATGGCGTGTAGATCATCTCCGCGGGCCATGTGGATGTGGAGAAGGAAGTCTTCAATCCATACCGTGGGGTCTGTTGTGCCATCGTATGATTCGATTACGGGTTTGAACCCTTCTGGGAATTCATGATCCATCACTTCATCGATGAAGCAGAGGGGGTGTGCGGTGCCTCTGTGCCGGGCTATGTCGCGACGCAGTCCGGCCAAATCAGGTTGGTTGTGATCGGGGCGGCCGGATTTACTGTTAGTGTATCCAGTATGACGGTCATCGTCATGTGCTGCGGCGCGCCCCCGTGATCCGTAGATTGATCTTGGTTGTCCTGCGGTGTTATCCAATCTATCACGCAGGTCCTGAGTATTTCCCCGGGCCGTAGTAAGCTGGCGTGGGGGTACAGGCTGGTATTTGGGCTGATATGCCGTTTTATCCTGACCTCGAGGCGGCCGGTCAGCCATGTGGCGCTCGAGTACATATTCCTCGGCTGCCAGGACTTCTGTCCATCTGTGTGTGAGCAAATTGATCAGCTTGAAGCTGCTGCTGCTTCTTCTTCAGGCTCCTCAGAGTGGCAATATGCCGGCGCTTGAAGCGCTCCTACTCCGCGGGGTCCTCAGGCACGTCGAACTCGTCATCGCTGAGGCTAATCTCGTCTTCGGAGGGGGGCATGTAGTTGTCCTCCTCCGGATACCCGTCCGTTGCCTGTTCATCTGGGCCGTCCTGCCCATATTCCTGTTCGGCCTGCTCGAAGGCGGGCTGATCGGGGTTGTATTCATCTTCGGCACCGTCCGGATTGTTTTCGCCTCCGGTGCCGGTATTGCCTTGGCGGGGCTTGGAGCGGCGTTGGCGACGCCCATGTTTTGCTTTCTTCTTGGAGGGGTTATCCTCTATTGCCTCATCGCCATTTGTTTCTTTTGGAGTGTCCACCATATATATATAGTATGAAGAGGTGGCTGTCCACCGCCGTGTGGGTGGTGGCTCCTGTGTGTCTCCTGCATCGTCGTCCATACCGTCGATGTCTTTGGAGTCGAAGTCAAGCACGTCAGTTAAATCATCGACCGTGGCAATGAAGTGGGTGGTGGGTCGGCAGCGAATTCCTTCGTCGCCTGCTTCCCACTCAAGCCGGACATAGTTCAGCCCAGAGCCTCTTGACAAAGAGAGAGACTTTAATGAGTTCAGCATGTCGCCAAAGGGCGAGTGCTGAAAGATGTCCGTAGCGGTAAACTCCATTACCGGAGCCCAACCTGGATTGGCTGGCTCGAGGGCGTGCGGACCGGAACCAACAATTGGATACGAGTCTGGGAGCCCGAGGTTACAGGCCTCAATAGAGGTGAGACCTGTGTTCATCTCCACCGCCGATGAGTATGCGGCCTGAGGGGCGGGGTCCACCCCTCCGTCCCTGGGCAATGCAACCTGCCCCGGATTTAGATCCAGGGCTACTTCAGGGGTGATGTCTCGAGCATTGTCCGACAACAGGTCTAGGCCGTGCTCGTCGTGACTGTCCGGCGCTCCTGGCACAGGGCTGAATCCGTTGAAGATCAAGTCTCCGCGAATATCTGCCGTGTAGTTCAAGTTTCCGAACCTGATCTGGTGGCCAGGGGCATAGCTGTCGATCTGCTCCAGATGACCAAGCGAATTGGCCCGCAATGCGAAGCCGCCGAACACAAAAATCTGTCCGGGGAGAAAAGTCTCGCCCTGGACGGTGTTGTTGGCGATTGGAGACGCCATCAAGCCGCAAAGCGACGACACAGAGGAACTCTCAATGAAAGCACCAATGTCGGTGTCAAAACCGGCGGATCTCGGGTAGGGGGTCCCGATCTGTGCGTCTTAGGCTGATGGTAACAGGAAGAAAGGGACACAATGTTTACCCAGGTTCGGGCCCTCTCGATGGAGGTAAAACCCTACTTCTTGCTTGATTAATATTGAAGATATGAGTAGTACAAGAGTAGATCTACCACGAGATCGTAGAGGCTAAACCCTAGAAGCTAGCCTATGATGGTATGATTGTAATTGTGATCGGCCTTCTAAGGACCATCCTCTCCGGTTTATATAGACACCGGAGAGGGCTAGGGTTTACATGGAGTCAGTTACAAGGAAGGGAATATAATATCCGGATCGCCAAGCTTGTCTTCCACGCAAAGGAGAGTCCCATCCGGACACGGGCCAAAGTCTTGAGTCTTGTATCTTCATGCTTCAATAGTCCGGACGATGTATATAGTCCGGCTATCCGGATACCCCATAATCCAGGACTCCCTCAGTGGCGTCTCCTAGATTGGCTAGGTGTCACTTGGGAGCCTCCGGCAAGATTGTGGAGTTGAACCAAGGAGTTTGTAAGGGCAAGGGGATCGCCTACTTCGTGAAGATCTACCGCTAGTGAGGCAAGTCCTTCGTGGGCGACTGCCATGGTGGGATAGACAAGGTTGCTTCTTCGTGGACCCTTCTTGGGTGGAGCCCTCCATGGACTCGTGCAGCCATTACCCTTCGTGGGTTGAAGTCTCCATCAACATGGATGTACGATAGCACCACCTATCGGAACCACGGCTCAAAAATCACCGTGTCTCCAAATTGCGTTTGAAATCTCCAAACCCTTCCCTTTACATTCTTGCAAGTTGCATACTTTATTTTCCGCTGCTCATATACTCTTTGCATGCTTGCTTGAATTGTATTAAGATTTCTTGACTTGTGCTAAGTTTGCTAAAATCTGCCAAAGATTAAAATTGGGAAAAGGTTAAGTTTTTATTTGGTCAAGTAGTCTAATCACCCCCTCTAGAGATACTTCTAGATCCTACAAGTGGTATCAGAGCTTGGTATCCATTGATTTGGTTTAATCACCATTGGAAGAAGATGGATGAGTCTATTTTGGGGAGTCTTAGACATAGAGTGCCTATACTTGATGGAGAATATTTTCATGAGTGGAAAAATGAGATGCTTGTGATTTTCAATCAATATCATTTGAACAAGTACATTGCTAGCCCTTGTGCGCCTCATGTTGATCCTATGCATCCTACCCTTGATGAGTCGATTGACATGATTAGGAATGTTAGAACTATTAATCTTATCACTAGAGGCTTGCCTAGAAACTTGATTGGGAAACTGCCTACTCTTGAGTGTGCCTACACTATATGGAAACTTCTTGAGGAACGGTTTCCTAATTATTCTTTAAAAAATCTGGATGAAATCCTTCATAAGTCTATTGCCTTGAGTAAGATGAACTCCAGTGATCCTATGTTTGGTGATTGTCTATTTGAACTTACAAATCATATGCGTGCCAAAGGAGATGTTGAATCATTAGCGATATTATTTCTGAAGCTATTAAAATTCATAAACAAGATCATTGTCAAACTCACTCTGACGAATCACCCTCTCAAGGATTTGATCCACCACATGACAATGATGAACATGGATACTATGATGAGGATGATGATGATGACTTTGATCTTGATGATGCAATGAGACACTTTGGTCTTATGGAAAATCTTCAGGGATATATGGCAGGAGGAAAGGAATGGGTTCTTGACAGTGGATGTACCGATCACATGACCGGAGATAAAGACATGTTTCGTGAGCTTGCTGAAAATGATGGTCCTCGAAAGTATGTCACTTTCGGTGACAAGTCAAAGAGTAAGGTGGTTGGCCTCGGTAAGGTGGCCATCTCACATGATAGCTCTATTCAAAATGTTATGCTCGTTGAATCCCTTGGCTACAACTTACTTTCAGTATCTAGACTTGCTGATTTCGGTTTCAATGTCCTATTTATTGAAGTAGATTGCCAAGTGTTTCATAGAGACAATCATAAAATGGTCTTTACCGGTATACGTAGAGGTGATCTTTACATTGTTGATTTCACTAAAAAGGCTCAACCTAGAACTTGTTTCATTGCTAAATCCTCTAAAGGTTGGTTATGGCATAGACGATTAGGTCATGTTGGTATGCGAAATCTTGACAAGCTTATTAAAGGGAATCATATCCTTGGTGTTAACGATGTCATATTTTATAAGGATAGACTTTGCAGCGCTTGTCAAGCAGGTAAACAAGTTGGAGGAAGGCATCCCGTGAAGAACATCATGACCACAAGGAGGCCACTCGAGCTACTTCACATGGATCTTTTTGGTCCCAATGCTTACAAGAGTCTCGGTGGAAATTCTTTTGGTCTAGTTATAGTTGATGATTTTTCAAGATTTACGTGGGTGTTCTTTCTCGATGACAAATCGCAGGTACAAAAGATCTTAAAAAACTTCGCTAGGAAGGCCCAAAATCAATTTGAAGTGAAGATCAAGAAGGTTCGCAGCGATAATGGAACGGAGTTCAAGAACGCAAATGTGGACACCTTTCTTGACGAAGAAGGGATTTCACATGAGTTCTCAGCTACGTACACACCTCAACAAAATGGAGTTGTTGAGAGGAAGAACCGGACGCTCATCGAAATGGCGAGAACGATGCTTGATGAGTACAACACACCGAAGCACTTTTGGGCAGAAGCGGTTGAGACAGCTTGTCATGCAATAAATCGCTTGTATCTTCACAAGCTACTCGGCAAGATGACATACAAGCTCCTCACCGGTAACAAACCCCAAGTTGGATACTTTCGAGTATTTGACTCAAAGTGCTACATTCTTGATAAGCATCGTCGTTCTAAATTTGCTCCTAAGTCTCATGAAGGTTTCCTACTTGGTTATGGCTCAAACTCTCACACATACCGTGTCTACAACAATTTCACCCGAAAGGTTGAAGAGACGGTAGATGTGAAGTTTGATGAATCTAACGGCTCGCAAGTAGAGCAATTGCCAATTGATGTAGGAGACAAAGACCCCTCGGAAGCAATCCAAGACTTGTCTATTGGCAAGATTCGTCCAACGGAGGTGAAGGAGAGTACCTCGTCCGTCCAAGTGGAAGCTTCTACTCATGACAAGGTGAACCAAGAGTTGACACTGAAGCATCCACAAGTGGGACACACCAAGATGAAGAAAACAAGGAAGTACACCAAGAACGTCAACAACCTCCTTATCCACCACGACAAGAGAACGACAACTCCAACAATGAAGAAGGCCAAGAAGAAGAACAAGATGAAGAAGATGTTCAACCAAGACCCAAGCAAAAGCTTTCACGATTTCGAGCAAGGATTGCTAAAGACCATCCCGTCGAGCAAATCTACAATGATATCCAAACCGGGAGAATCACTCGCTCTAAAACTCGTTTAGCTAACTTTTGTGAACACTATTCATTCATCTCTAGCATTGAACCTATGAAGGTTGAAGAAGCATTGGAAGATCCAGATTGGATAAATGCCATGCATGAAGAGCTACACAACTTGAAAGCAATCAAGTGTGGACATTACTTGAGAAGCCCGACAACAACCACAACATCATCGGTACCAAATGGGTGTTTTGCAACAAGCAAGATGAAGATGGACAAGTAGTTCGCAACAAAGCACGTCTCGTCGCCCAAGGCTACACACAAGTCTAAGGTATGGACTATGGTGAGACTTATGCTCCCGTTGCTAGACTTGAGTCCATTCGCATCTTACTTGCCTATGCTAATCACCATGATATTACCTTATACCAAATGGACATTAAAAGTGCTTTTTTAAATGGTGAAATAGAGGAGGAAATTTATGTCAAACGACCTCCCGGCTTTGTTAATCCTAAGAAACCTAATCATGTTTACAAACTGCACAAAGCTCTTTATGGTCTTAAACAAGCTCCTAGAGCTTGGTATAAATGCTTAACCAAGTTCCTTACTGAAAAAGGCTTTGAAATTGGAAAAATTGATTCTACAGTTCTAACTAAAAGGGTTAATGGAGAATTATTTGTATGCCAAATTTATGTTGATGATATTATATTTGGTTCAACTAACCCTCAATTTAGTGAGAAATTTGGAAATCTAATGTCGGAGAAGTTTGAGATGTCAATGATGAGTGAACTCAAATTCTTCCTTGGGTTGCAAATCAAGCAAACTCAGGAAGGTACTTTGTCTCTCAAACGAAGTACACCAAAGACTTATTCAATAAGTTCAATATGCAAGAATGCAAAGGTATGACTACACCCATGCCTACTAGTGGACATCTTGATTTGACCAAAGATGGTGAACCGGTCGATCAAAAGGTTTATCGCTCTATGATTGGTTCATTGTTATATCTATGTGCTTCACATCCCGATATTATGCTAAGTGTGTGCATGTGTGCACGATATCAAGCTTCTCCTAAAGAATGTCATCTTAAGGCCGTGAAAAGGATAGTGAGATACTTAATTCAGACACCAAATATTGGCATTTGGTATCCTAAGTGGGCCTCTTTCTATCTTGTTGGCTACTCCGACTCGGACTGTGCCAGTGACAAGGTTGATAGGAAGTCCACTTAGGGTACTTGTCAATTCCTTGGTAGATCTCTTGTGTCTTGGTCTTCCAAGAAACAAAACTCGGTATCCTTGTCCACCGCTAAAGCGGAATACATTGCCGCTGGTTCATGTTGTGCTCAATTACTTTGGATGACCCAAACTCTTAAAGATTATGGATATATGTGAAACATGTTCCATTACTTTGTGACAATTAAAGTGCTATCAAGATTGCTCATAATCACGTGCAACATTCTCGAACTAAGCATATTGAAGTTCTTCATCATTTCATTCGAGATCATGTTGCCAAAGGGGACATTAATCTTAAATGTTTGCACCGAAAAGCAATTAGCGGATATATTCACTAAACCCCTTGATGAGAGAGTGTTTTGCAGGTTAAGAGGTGAATTGAACATCATTGATGCTTCAAACTTGGAGTAGGAACTCCATTTGTTACATGCAAGACATGTGCCCATAACTAATCCTTGATATTTCTCTTATGATGTAAATCTTACATCTTGGATATATTTTCACCTTGCATGTTATCTAACCCTTGTAGGTACTTGGATGAATCTAAGTCTATGAGATTGCAACTCACTCACATCTTGAGCAATCTCTACATCACCAAGTCTCTACACAACGGTGGTTGAAGACAAGAAAGCATGGAACCATTCAAACATATCCTTTGACAAATTCTATGTTGAAATTCATGATTGTAATTTTGGATACACAAGTGCTCTTCCTTGCAAAAACTAACCCATATAGGTATATGAACTCAAATTCCAAGTGGTGCTCCCAACTCCTGATGAGCTACATCAACCTTGAGCAACCCACACAAGTTCAACTACATGATCATGATCAACACCACCACCCAAGGTATGTCATTCCATCTTAGAGAAGCTTTACTCCAAGTCATGAGTTAAAGCAACTCGACAAGATGTGAATACATCAAGATGCTTAAACGAAAAGTGGTAACCCTATTTTGAGCTTAAACGATGAGTATGAACTATGATCAAGTGATCTCACTTGACTCCTAAGTCAATATACTCTAACATAGGTGACTTTGTCGCCGACCAATTCTAGATGAAGTTCTCTCGTGTTCTTTTCTGTGCTCTTGCATTTGTCTCATGCATATTTGTTTCCCCTTTCAAAAAAAAACTTCATCTAGATTTCTTTTCTTTTCTGTTCTGCATTCCCTGCATCCAATTCCTTGCAAATCTTTCAGTTAATTCCTTGCAAATCCTTGTGAGATCTTACTTGTCTAGTGAGCTGAGGTGACAAGTGTTTTCTCTGTGATGAAATCGGTCCCACCGGCTTGTCATTTTCGGTCCCACCAAAACCTTTTGGTGCTACCGAAGAATACAACTCGGTGCTACCGATCTCACTACAGGAAAAACTACCTGCCACTTACTTCTGTGATTCTTTTGATCCAGCTCCACTCAATGAATCTTGTCCTCTACCAGCATCACATTATTCTTGCTGCTTTGACTTGTGACTCAAGGACCAAACCCATGTGACAACAAATCCAGAAGATCCTTCTTGGAAATTGATGTCAAAGGGGGAGAGAGAGATCACATCAAAAGCTTTATGTATATAGAGAGATCACATCTACTTTGTCATATCTCTAGGGGGAGAAAATACTCAAGGAAAGAGAAGAGTAATCTTCAATGATCCCAGATGCTTGGTGTTCAAGAGGAGAGATGTTACATGTCTTCTAGAGGGGAAAGACATGTTCATATGTGCTTAATTGCTTTAGCTCTGATTTTTTGTTCCCTATCTTCTCCAAGTATCCCAGGCTAGATTCAGGGGGAGCAAGATACTCAAGGGAAAGAAATTCTTTAAATTCTTTGCATAACTTTATCTTTGGGGACATGTCTAATCCAATGTGGTACTTGGTATTGATATGTCTCCAACGTATGTATAATTTTTGATTGTTCCATGCTATTATATTGCCCCCTTTTGGATGTTTATGGGCTTTATTTTACACAATTATATCATTTTTGGGACTAACCTACTAACCGGAGGCCCAGCCCGTATTGCTGTTTTTTTGCATATTTCAGTATTTTGAAGAAAAGGAATATCAAACGGAGTCCAAACGGAATGAAACCTTTGGGAGCGTGATTTTTGGAACGAACGTGATCGAGAGGACTTGGAGTGCAAGCCAAGAAGCAGCCGAGGCGGCCACGAGATAGGAGGGCGCCCCCCCTGTAGGGCGTGCCCCCTGTCTCGTGGGCCCCTCGGGCGGCACCGACATACTTCTTCCTCCTATATAAGCCTACGTACCCCGAAAACATCCAGGGGCACCATGAAACACAATTTCCACCACCGTAACCTTCTGTATCCGCGAGATCCCATCTTGGAGCCTTCGCTGGCACTCTGCCGGAGGGGGAATCGACCATGGAGGGCTTCTACATCAACACCCTTGCCCCTCTGATGAGTTGTGAGTAGTTTACCGCAGACCTACGGGTCCATAGTTATTAGCTAGATGGCTTCTTCTCTCTTTTTGGATCTCAATACAATGTTCTCCCCCTCTCTTGTGGAGATCTATTCGATGTAATCTCTTTTTGCAGTGTGTTTGTCGAGATCCAATGAATTGTGGGTTTATGATCAGATTTATCTATGAATAATAACTGAATCTTCTCTGAATTCTTTTATGTATGATTGAGTTATCTTTGCAAGTCTTTCGAATTATCGGTTTGGTTTGGCCTACTAGATTGATCTTTCTTGCCATGGGATAAGTGCTTATCTTTGGGTTCAATCTTGCGGTGTTCTTACCCAGTGACAGAAAGGGTTGCATGACACGTATTGTATTGTTGCCATCGAGGATAACAAGATGTGGTTTATATCATATTGCTTGAGTTTATCCCTCTACATCATGTCATCTTGCTTAATGCGTTACTCTGTTCTTATGAACTTAATACTCTAGATGCAGGCAGGAGTCGGTCGATGTGTGGAGTAATAGTAGTAGATGCAGGCAGGAGTCGGTCTACTTGTTATGGACGTGATTCCTATATACATGATCATGCCTAGATAACGTCATAATTATTCGCTTTTGTATCAATTGCTCGACAGTAATTTGTTCACCCACCGTAATACTTATGCTATCTTGAGAGAAGCCTCTAGTGAAACCTATGGCCCCCGGGTCTATCTCTTATCATATTTGCTTACAATTTACTTTTATTTGCATCTTTATTTTCTGCATCTATATTATAAAATACCAATAATATATTTATCTTATCATACTATCTCTATCAGATCTCACTTTCGCAAGTGGTCGTGAAGGGATTGACAACCCCTTTGTCGCGTTGGTTGCGAGTTCTTTATTTGTTTGTATAGGTTCGTGGGACTTGTTGAGGAGCCTCCTACTGGATTGATACCTTGGTTCTCAAAAACTGAGGGAAATACTTACGCTACACTTGCTGCATCACCCTCTCCTCTTCGAGGAAAACCAACGCAAGCTCAAGACATAGCAAGAAGGATTTCTAGCGCCGTTGCCGGGGAGGTCTTCGCTCAAGTAAACACATACCAAGTAGCCATCACAAACCCATATCCCTCGCATTTACATTATTTGCCATTTGCCTCTCGTTTTCCTCTCCCCCACTTCACCCTTGTTTATTCACCCTCTCTTTCCCAATCCCCTCGTCTCTTTCCGCTTGCCTTTTTCTGTTTGCTTGTTTGTTGGATTACTTGTTGCCATGGCGCAAGATAATACCAAATTATGTGATTTCTCGAATACCAATAATAATGATTTCCTTAGTACTCCTATTGCTCCTCTTAATGATGTTGAGTCTTGTGAAATCAATGCTGCTTTGCTGAATCTTGTTATGAAAGATCAATTCGCCGGCCTTCCTAGTGAAGATGCCACTACTCATTTAAACAACTTCGTTGATTTGTGTGATATGCAAAAGAAGAAAGATACGGATAACAATATTGTCAAATTGAAGTTATTTCCGTTTTCACTTAGAGATCGTGCTAAAGTTTGGTTTTCGTCTTTGCCTAAAAATAGTATTGATTCTTGGAACAAGTGCAAAGATGCTTTTATCTCTAAGTATTTTCCTCCCGCTAAGATCATCACTCTTAGGAACGATATTATGAATTTTAAACAACTTGATCATGAGCATGTTGCCCAATCTTGGGAAAGAATGAAATTGATGCTTTGCAATTGCCCTACTCATGGTTTGACTTTATGGATGATCATACAAAATTTTTATGCCGGTTTGAACTTCGCTTCTAGAAATCTCTTAGATTCGGCCGTGGGAGGCACGTTTACGGAAATCACGTTGGGAGATGCTACAAAACTTCTTGATAATATTATGGCTAATTATTCTCAATGGCACACCGAAAGATCTTCTAGTAAAAAAGTGCATGCTATAGAAGAAATCAATGTTTTGAGTGAAAAGATGGATGATCTTATGAAATTGTTTGCTACTAAAAACACTCCTTTTGATCCCAATTATATGCCTTTGTCATCCTTGATTGAGAATAATAATGAATCTATGGATGTGAATTTTGTTGGTAGGAATAGTTTTGGAAACAATGCTTATAGGAAACTTTAATGCTAGACCGTTCCCTAGTAATTCCTCTAATAATTATGGAAATTCCTACAATAATTCTTATGGTAATTTCAATAAGTTTCCCTCTGATTTTGAGAATAGTTTGAAATAATTTATGATTTTTCAAAAGAATTTTAATGCTTTGCTGGAAGAAAAATTGCTCAAAGTTGATGATTTGGCTAGGAACGTTGATAGACTTTCGCTTGATGTTGATTCTCTTAAAATTAGATCTTCCCCTCCTAAGCATGATATCAATGAGTCTCTCAAAGCAATGAGAATTTCCATTGATGAGTGTAAGGAAATACCGCTAGATTGCGTGCTAAAAAAGATAGCTTTATAAAAGCATGTTCTTCTAGTTTCCTTGAAAATAATGATGAGGATCTTAAAGTTATTGATGCGTCTCCTATTATATCTATGTTTTGCGATATGAATTTTAATGATTATGGGACTGATGATGAATCAACTTTGCCTAGAAGGCGTCCCAAGAATTTGGAGTTTTTAGATCTTAACGCTAATTTTGGTAAAAGTAAGATTGGAGAAGTCACAACTTTAAATAGCATTGAACCCACTATCTTGGATTTCAAGGAATTTGATTATGATAATTGTTCTTTAGAAAGTTGTATTTCCTTGTTGCAATCCGTTGTTAATTCTCCACATGATCATAGTCAAAATAAAGCTTTTACCAAACATATTGCTGATGCCTTGATGCAATATTTTGATGAAAAACTTCATTTGGAAGTTTCTATACCTAGAAAACTTAATTATGAGTGGGAACCTACTATAAAGATTAAAATTAAAGATCATGAGTGTTTTGCTTTGTGTGATTTGGGTGCTAGTGTTTCCACGATTCCAAAAACTTTATGTGATATCTAGGTTTCCATGATCTTGATGATTGCTCGTTAAATTTGCACCTTGTGGACTCCACCATTAAAAAGCCAATGGGAAGGATCAATGATGTTCTTATTGTTGCAAATAGAAATTTGGTGCCCGTGGATTTTATCGTTCTTCATATAGATTACAATCTTTCTTGCCCTATTATTCTTGGTAGACCTTTCCTTAGAACGATTGGCGCGATTATTGATATGAAGGAAGGGAATATTAGATTCCAATTTCCATTAAAGAAAAGCATGGAGCACTTTCCAAGAAAGAAATTCAAATTACCTTATGAATCTATCATGCGTGCTACTTATGAATCAAGTGCCAAAGATGGCACTACTTAGATCTATCTTCGCTTTTATGCCTAGCTAGGGGCGTTAAACGATAGCGCTAGTTGGGAGGCAACCCAATTTTCTTTGTGTTCTTTGTTTTTGTTCCTGTTTAGTGTATTTTTTTTCTACTTTCTGTTTAGATGTGTTTTTAGCCTTTAGTTAGTGTTTGCGCCAAGTAGAACCTATAGGATAAACTATGATGATAGTTGATTTGATTCTGCTGAAAAACAGAAACTTTGTGCTCACGAGAAAAAATAAATAAATAACAGAAACGTGCTTTTGAATTGATTATTTTTGCTGCTGATCCATAAACAAATTGTCCAGTACGTCCTATTTTGGTAGGATTTTTAGAGTTCCATAAGTTTGCGTTAGTTACAGATTGCTACAGACTATTCTGTTTTTGACAGATTCTGTTTTTCGTGTGTTGTTTGCTTATTTTGATGCATCTATGGCTAGTAAATAGTTTATAAACCACAGATAAGTTGGAATACAGTAGGTTTAACAACAAAATAAATAAATAATGAGTTCATTACAGTACCTTATGTGGTGGTTTTGTTTTCTTTCACTAACAAAGCTTATAAGATTTCCTGTTGAGTTTTGTGTTGTGAAGTTTTCAAGTTTTGGGTAAAGCTTTTATGGACTATGGAATAAAGGGTGGCAAGAGCCTAAGCTTGGGATGCCCAAGGCACCCCAAGATATTCAAGGATAGCCAAAATCCTAAGCTTGGGGATGCCCCGGGAAGGCATCCCCTCTTTCATCTTCGTTCACTGGTAACTTTACTTGGAGCTATATTTTTATTCGCCACATGATATGTGTTTTGCTTGGAGCATCGTGTATTATATTAGCCTTTGCTTTTTAGTTTACCACAATCATCCTTGATGTACACACCTTTTTGGAGAAGCATATTTTATTATAATTTGCTAGAATACTCTATGTGCTTCACTTATATCTTTTGAGCTTGATAGTTTTTGCTCTAGTGCTTCACTTATATCTTTTAGAGCACGACGGTGTCTTAATTTTGGAGAAATTGCTAGTCTCTCATGCTTAACTTATATTATTTTGAGAGTCTTTTAGAACAGCATGGTATTTGCTTTTGTTACAAATTTGGTCCTAGAATGATGAGCATCCAAGTTGGGTATAATAAAAACTATCATAAAAATTGAATTGGATGCTATGATCAATTTGTTGCTTGATAATTGTTTTGAGATATAAAGGTAGTAATGTTAGGGTCATGCTAGTGGATAATTATGAAACTGAGAAATACTTTTGTTGAAGTTGGCAAGTCCCGTAGCATGCACGTATGGTAAAAGTTGTGTGACAAATTTGTTGCATGAGGTGCTCTTTTGAGTGTCTTCCTTATGAGTGGCAGTCGGGGATGAGCGATGGAATTTTTTCCTACCAATCTATCCCTCTTGGGGCATGCGTAGTAGTACTTTGCTTCGAGGGTAAAGTAGATTTTTTCAATAAGTATATGAGTTCTTTATGACTAATGTGAGTCCATGGATATACGCACACTCATCCCTCCACTTTGCTAGCTTTTCTTATTACCACGCAACTTTCGCCGGTATTGAACCCATTATTTATCTTCCTCAAAACAGCCACCATACCTACCTATTATGGCATTTCCATAGCCATTCCAAGATATATTGCCATGCAACTTTCCACCGTTCCGTTTATTATGACACGTTTCGTCATTGTCATATTGCTCTTTGCATGATCATGTAGTTGACATTGTATTTGTGGCAAAGCCACCTTCATAATTTTCATACATGTCGCTCTTGATTCATTGCATATCCCGGTACACCGCCGGAGGCATTTACATAGAGTCATATCTTGTTCTAGCTTTGAGTTGTAATTTTTGAGTTGTAAATCCATAAAAGTGTGATGATCTTCATTATTAGAACATTGTCCTAGTGAGGAAAGAATGATGAAGACTATGATTCCCCCACAAGTCGGGATGAGAATTCGGACTTTATAAAAATAAAAGAGGCCAAAGAATCCCACCAAAAAGAAAAAAAAGAGAAAAGGAAAATAAAAAAAAGAGAAGAAGAAAAAAAGGAAAAAAAATGAGAGAAAAAGAGAGAAGGGACAATTGCTACTATCTCTTTTTCCACACTTGTGCTTCAAAGTAGCACCATGATCTTCATAATAGAGAGTCTCGTATGTTGTCACTTTCATATACTAGTGGGAATTTTTCATTATAGAACTTGGCTTGTATATTCCAATGATGGGCTTCCTCAAAACACCCTAGGTCTTCGTGAGCAAGCAAGTTGGATGCACACCCACTTAGTTTCTTTTTGTTGAGCTTTCATATATTTATAGCTCTAGTGCATCCGTTGCATGGCAATCCCTACTCACTCACATTGATATCTATTGATGGGCATCTCCATAGCCCGTTGATACGCCTAGTCGATGTGAGACTTTCTTCTCCCTTTTTGTCCCTACAACCACCACCATTTACCACCATAGTGCTATGTCCATGGCTTGCGCTCATGTATTGCATTAGAGTTGAAAAAGCTGAAGCGTGTTAAAAAGTATGAACCAATAGCTCGGCTCGTCATTGGGGTTGTACATGATGGGAGTATTTTGTGTAATGGAGATGAAGCATGGCCTAACTATATGATTTTGTAGGGATAAGCTTTCTTTGGCTATGCTATTTTGATAGGACATGATTATTTGTTAGTATGCTTTGAAGCATTATTATTTTTATGTTTTATAAGCTTTTATCTTGAATCATTTGGATCTGAACATTCATGCCACATTAAAGAAAATTACATTGAGAATTATGCTAGGTAGCATTCCACATCAAAAATTTCTTTTTTATCATTTACCTACTCGAGGACGAGCAAGAATTAAGCTTGGGGATGCTTGATACGTCTCCAACGTATCTATAATTTTTGATTGTTCCATGCTATTATATTACCCCTTTTTGGATGTTTATGGGCTTTATTTTACACAATTATATCATTTTTGGGACTAACCTACTAGCCGGAGGCCCAGCCCGTATTGCTGTTTTTTGCCTATTTCAGTATTTTGAAGAAAAGGAATATCAAACGGAGTCCAAACGGAATGAAACCTTCGGGAGCGTGATTTTTGGAACGAATGTGATCCAGAGGACTTGGAATGCAAGCCAAGAAGCAGCCGAGGCGGCCACGAGATAGGAGGGTGCGCCCCTGTCTCGTGGGCCCATCGGGCGGCCACCGACGTACTTCTTCCTCCTATATAAGCCTACGTACCCCGAAAACATCCAGGGGCACCACGAAACACAATTTCCACCACCGTAACCTTCTGTACCCGCGAGATCCCATCTTGGAGCCTTCGCCGGCATTCTACCGGAGGGGGAATCAAGCATGGAGGGCTTCTACATCAACATCCTTGCCCCTCCGATGAGTTGTGAGTAGTTTACCACAGACCTACGGGTCCATAGTTATTAGCTAGATGGCTTCTTCTCTCTTTTTGGATCTCAATACAATGTTCTCCCCTCTCTTGTGGATATCTATTCGATGTAATCTCTTTTTGCGGTGTGTTTGTCGAGATCCGATGAATTGTGGGTTTATGATCAGATTTATCTATGAATAATAATTGAATCTTCTCTGAATTCTTTTATGTATGATTGAGTTACCTTTGCAAGTCTCTTCGAATTATCGGTTTGGTTTGGCCTACTAGATTGATCTTTCTTGCCATGGGAGAAGTGCTTAGCTTTGGGTTCAATCTTGCGGTGTTCTTACCCAGTGACAGAAAGGGTTGCAAGACAGGTATTGTATTGTTGCCATCGAGGATAACAAGATGGGGTTTATATCATATTGCTTGAGTTTATCCCTCTACATCATGTCATCTTGCTTAATGCGTTACTTTGTTCTTATGAACTTAATACTCTAGATGCAGGCAGGAGTCGGTCGATGTGTGGAGTAATATTAGTAGATGCAGGCAGGAGTGGGTCTACTTGTTATGGACGTGATGCCTATATAGATGATCATGCCTAGATAACGTCATAATTATTCACTTTTCTATCAATTGCTCGACAGTAATTTGTTCACCCACCGTAATACTTATGCTATCTTGAGAGAAGCCTCTAGTGAAACCTATGGCCCCCGGGTCTATCTCTTATCATATTTGCTTATAGTTTACTTTTATTTGCATCTTTATTTTCTACATCTATATTATAAAATACCAAAAATATATTTATCTTATCATACTATCTCTATCAGATCTCACTTTCGCAAGTGGCCGTGAAGGGATTGACAACCCCTTTGTCGCGTTGGTTGCGAGTTCTTTATTTGTTTGTGTAGGTTCGTGGGACTTGTTGAGGAGCCTCCTACTGGATTGATACCTTGGTTCTCAAAAACTGAGGGAAATACTTACGCTACACTTGCTGCATCACCCTCTCCTCTTCGAGGAAGACCAACACAAGCTCAAGACGTAGCAGTACTCACTTTCTACATGTCATCCCAGTCTTGGTATTCTTGTGGTTTCCTCTCATTTGCTCTAGCTAGTAGATGCATCTGTGTTATCTAACCTTATTTTCACAGGTTCACTCTATCTAAGCCAACTCAAGACCACAAGGTAAGTATATGCATCACAATCATGTATATGAGAAACTTTTGCTGATGTACATACTGTTTGCAAGAAGGACTCATAAGCATGAAGCTACATCTCCCATAATTCTTCGCTCTGATGCATATAGCCAAGATACATGTAACACAGTGCCTACTCTGTCATGCTTATGCATTCACATGCTCCTATATTCCATATTCACATGATTGCATACATGTAGGGGGAGCCTATGCTTGTTACATATCCTTCCAAAGCTTTACTCGCTATTCTCTTTATCTCTATCTAAAAGCTTTGATGTATGTTGTCATCAATTACCAAAAAGGGGGACATTGAAAGCACAAGTGCTCCCTAGGTGGTTTTGGTAACTAATGTCAACATATCTCTTGTTGGACTAACACTTTTATCTAGTATATTTTCAGATAAGTTCAACAATGAAGTGGCATGAACTAAAAGATGTGGAACCCCTTCAAGATGCTAAGGACAAATGATTGGCTCAAACTTCAAGCTCAGGACTCTACATTTTATATTTTAGTGATCCAAGATCACATTGAGTCTATAGGAAAAGCCAATACTATCAAGGAGGGATGAGGTGTTGCTTAATGAGTTTCTTGCTCCATAAGTGCTTAGTGATATGATCTAAAACCCTCAACTACTTTCCCACATCCACATATGACCTAAACAAAAAGTCAAACTCGGCCCCACCGATTCTTTCTATCCGGCGCCACCGAGTTTTGATGTCATAGCCACTGCCACAAACCCTAGGCAAATCGGTCTCACCGATAGGGATCTCGGTCTCACCAAGATGGGACTGTAATCTCTCTATGTATGTCCATTATCAAAATCAGTCTCACCGAGTTTGATCAATCGGTACTACTGAGATTAAAATGCAAACTCTCTGGTTAACTTATTACCAAAATCGGTCCCACCGAGTTTGTGTAATCGGTCCTACCGAGTTTGCCTGACCAATTCTCTGGTTAGCTTATTACCAAAGTCGGTCTCACCGAGTTTGTGTAATCGGTCTCACCGAGATTACGTTATGCCCTAACCCTAACCATATCGGTCCTACCGAGTTGCATGTCGGTCCCATCGAAAATCCTAACGGTCACTAGGTCTACTAAATCGGTCTGACCAAGTTTGTTGATTCGGTCCCACTGAGATTGGTAAATTGTGTGTAACGGTTAGATTTTGTGTGGAGGCTATATATACCCCTCTACCTCCTCTTCGTTTGTGGAGAGAGCCATCAGAACAAACCTACACTTCCAACTTACCATTTCTGAGAGAGAACCACCTACTCATGTGTTGAGGCCAAGATATTCCATTCCTACCATATGAATCTTGATTTCTAGCCTTCCCCAAGTTGCTTTCCACTCAAATCTTCTTTCCACCAAATCCAAATCCCGTGAGAGAGAGTTGAGTGTTGGGGAGACTATCATTTGAAGCACAAGAGCAAGGAGTTCATCATCAACACACCATTTGTTACTTCTTGGAGAGTGGTGTCTCCTAGATTGTCTAGGTGTCACTTGGGAGCCTCCGACAAGATTGTGGAGTTGAACCAAGGAGTTTGTAAGGGCAAGGAGATCGCCTACTTCGTGAAGATCTACCGCTAGTGAGGCAAGTCCTTCGTGGGCGACGACCATGGTGGGATAGAGAAGATTGCTTCTTCGTGGACCCTTCTTGGGTGGAGCCCTCCGTGGACTTGCGCAAACGTTACCCTTCGTGGGTTGAAGTCTCCATCATCATGGATGTACGATAGCACCACCTATCGGAACCACGGCTCAAAAATCACTGTGTCTCCAAATTGCGTGTGAAATCTCCAAACCCTTCCCTTTACATTCTTGCAATTTGCATGCTTTATTTTCCGCTGCTCATATACTCTTTGCATGCTTGCTTGAATTGTATTAAGATTGCTTGACTTGTGCTAAGTTTGCTAAAATCTGCCAAAGATTAAAATTGGGAAAAGGTTAAGTCTTTATTTGGTCAAGTAGTCTAATCACCCCCCTCTAGACATACTTCTAGATCCTACTGGAGCAGACTGAGGAATTTGTCGTGAGGGCTTTGAAGAAACATGCCTTGAGGGCATTGCTGAGGATCTTGGCCGTGAGGGCATTGAAGGAGAAGCACTTGACTTGTGGGCAGGCTTCTTAGGCATCACCTTCTTCGGCTGACTAGCAGAGGCCTCAGCAGCTGTAGCAGCAGCAACAGAGTCTGCATTGAATTTCTTCACTGCTTCCTTTGCTTGCTTGGCCAGTTTGGCCTGGCGCCTTGCCCATTCATCAGCATAGTCCTCACCGCGCTTGAGGCTGGTGGGATCCGCCAGTTGGCCAGGTGCCAATGGAGGTCTTGAGCATGGAGGGTTGAGCGCGAATTTCTTCATGTACTTGGTAGTAGCATACCTGTACTCCCTCCATTCTCGTGCCCATCTCCCCTCTATCTGTTGAATGTGCAGCTTGCGCTGATTTCTATCTTCCTCAGGAGGTGTGCAGTATCCAGCATAAATGTCTTCAGGGATTTCAAACGCAATGTTGACCTCAGGTCTCTTTCCTCCCTTCTGTGGCTTCTTACCATCGCCCATTTTCTCCAGCTGAGGAATATGAACAACTGAAGTTTCTGAAGAGGTATGCAACTTTTCTTCGAGGAACAACTGCAAATGAGTTAAGTTGATGAGAACCTAGTGATTCAGACGCGGACATTTGTACCTATGAACAGAGTATAGTTGCAAGGAATCTGGAGAGGTCATATGCGTTCTCAGAAGATTTTCAAAAAGAACAGGTTTGAGGAATTTGACCAGATGAGTCTTGAAGAATTTTGCTAAGCATTCTTAATCTTAGGTTCCAGAGTTGTACAGATTTGAAAATCCACACAATTGAGGAATCTTGAAGAAAATCATTGCTTAGAGAAACGAATCAAGAACAGATAACATGTGAGGTGTTTAGTGTGTGAAGATTTGAAGAACAAACACCTTTGAAGATTTTCAAGAAAAACACATGAATCAAAGCGGGCAGTAAAAGTAGCTTTTAATTACCCGAAGTGAAGAACACGACAAACTGGGAAGTGTTGAAGTGAAGTTCGTCCGTTCAGATCTTCCACGCCCTAACTCGGCAGAGGAAGACGACTACAGCGGCGGCGGAGTGAAGAAATCCGCAACCGGCGCGAGTATGACGGCGACGAGGTCGAGGCAGTAAAGATCTTCCTCACCGGCGACGATGAAGTAGCGGCAGCACTAGGGTTTGGGAAACTCGAGCGTGAGTGAGGTCGAGCAAAGTAAAAGTGAAGTGAGGAAGTAGCAAGGGTATTTATAGTGGCAGTGAAAAACTATACGCTCGAAGATTTCGGACGAACGTGCCCCTGGCCCTTCTCATTCACGTTACATGTGTCACCCACGTACTGTGAGGTGGCAATCTTGTAGGATCATGGGTGAATTGATAAGTATTGTCGTGGGATGCGGAACGGTTTGAGCGGCAAAGCCGAAAATTTAGATAATATTATTTTAAGTCTTCGTTCGCAATTTCTTCAGCTGTCAAGGATACAGTGAAGATTTTGAACGAGTTTCAAATTAGAACGCACATCAAGAATTTGTGAATAGACTAGGTTGAGTTTAGCATAGAGGGGGAAGGGTCCGATCACATTCACTTAGCAGAAGAAATCAACTTAAAGAATTAGCAATATGTGAATGTTGTAGAGGACATGAAACTCATATATATATATATATATATATATATATATATATATATATATATATTCAAATGAAGAACAACACCAAAGAAAATGAAGACAATGCAAAGTTGAAGAATTTGAAAAACTGAGGGATTTCAAAACCGAAGAAAAACTCAAATTGAAGATTTTCAACTTTGGTTGGTGGCGTAATCCACCGTATAAGAAAGCTGATTTCAGACACCGCGTACAATTGTCGTAGGGCTCTGCGAATCAATTTCTTCGTTGATTTCTTCACACTTAGAGGGTTAGTCTTCATTAATTGAAGAAAAATGTTACTTCGTGTGTTGCACATCTAAGTCATCAAGTCAACATAAGTGTTAGGATGTGTGTCCATTTCAGAGAACATTCGAAGATTCTAGGATATTTAGCTCACACCGCAACTTGCTAAATTTCTTCTCATCCAAGGGCTTAGTGAAGATATCGGCCAGCTGATCTTCAGTGCTTACGTGGTCGATGGAGATATCGCCCTTCAACACATGATCATGAAGAAAATGATGACGAATTGGGATGTGCTTTGTCTTCGAGTGCTGAACTAGGTTATGAGCAATCTTGATAGCGCTCTCATTGTCGCAGTAGAGAGGCACATTCTTCACGTTGAGGCCATAGTCCTTGAGTGTTTGCTTCATCCATAGTAATTGAGCACAACATGATCCAGCAACAATGTACTCAGCTTCTGCAGTGAAGAGTGATACATAGTTCTGTTTCTTCGAGGACCAACAGACCAAAGATCGTCGGAGGAAATGGCATGTGCCTGACGTTGACTTGCGGTCCACGCGATCGCCAGCATAGTCGGAGTCTGAATATCCAATGAGATCAAATGAAGAGCCCTTGGGATACCATAATCCAAATGTTGGTGTGTGATCTAGATATCGAAGAATATGCTTCACAGCCTTATGGTGTGATTCCTTAGGTGTAGCTTGAAATCGGGCACACATGTAAACACTAAGCATAATATTCGGCCTAGATGCACATAGGTACAGTAAAGAGCCAATCATGGAGCGGTATACCTTTTGATCAAAGTCTTGACCATTTTCATCAGTGCATAGATGGCCATTGGTGGGCATAGGAATTTTGACCCCTCTGCAGTCTTGCATGCCGAATTTCCTCAATACATCTTTGAGGTATTTCTCCTGATATATGAATATGCCATTGCGCTGTTGACGAATTTGAAGACCTAAAAAGAATTTCAATTCTCCCATCATAGACATTTGATATTCTTCACTCATCATATAGGCAAATTCATCACTATAACGTTGGTCAGTACAGCCAAAGATAATATCATCAACATATATTTGGCACACAAACAATTCATCATCATAAGATTTTGTGAAAAGAGTTGGGTCGAGTGAACCGGGTTTGAAGCCTTTCTTCATGAGGAATTCCTTCAAAGTATCATACCACGCCCGAGGGGCTTGCTTGAGGCCATATGGGGCCTTGTTGAGTCTAAAGATTTTGTCGGGATTCTTTGGATCTTCAAAACCTGGGGGTTGAGCAACATATACTTCTTCCTCAAGCTTACCATTGAGGAATGCACTTTTCACATCCATTTGATATAAAGTGATATTATGATGGTTAGCGTAAGCAAGTAATATGCGAATAGCCTCAATTCTAGCAACATGTGCAAAAGTTTCATCGAAATCAATTCCCTCAACCTATGTGTAGCCTTGAGCTACAAGCCGTGCCTTATTCCTCAACACAAGGCCATTTTCATCTTGCTTGTTGCGGTAGATCCATTTTGTGCCAATGATGTTGTGCTTGCGAGGATCTGGATGATTGACAGTTCCCAAACGTTGTTGAGCTCGAACTGATGTAATTCTTCTTGCATAGCCTGAATCCACTCAGGCTCTAGAAATGCTTCATCTACCTTAGTGGGCTCTGAGATAGAGACAAAAGCAAAGTGCCCACAAAAGTTAGATAAGTGTGAAGATTTTGAGCGTGTGAGAGGACCTGGTGCTTCAATGTCATCAATGATCTTCTCAATTTGCACTTCATTAGCAATGCGAGGATGAGTGGGTTGTCTTCGAGGAATTGGATCAGCATTCCCTTCAGGAGCATTTTCTTCAGCACCATTTTCTTCAGGTGCGCCAGCCCGGTGATCATCACGATCTGGAATGAATTCTTCAGCAGATTCTTCGGTAGGAATGACATCCTCAGTAGCCTTGAACTTGATAGAATCCTCAGGTGCTGGTTTATCTATCACAGAAGGTAGGTGCTCTCTTTGCGAGCCATTAGTTTCATCAAACCGCACATCTATAGTTTCAACAACTTTGTGAAGAACGCTGTTGAAGACTCTGTAGGTGTGCGAGTCCTTTCCATAACCAAGCATAAAACCTTCATGTGCTTTCGGTGAGAATTTTGAAGTGTGATGAGGATCTCTAATCCAACATTTAGCACCGAAGACTTTGAAATAACTCACATTGGGCTTTTTGTCAGTGAGGAGTTCATACGCAGTTTTCTTGAAGAATTTGTGAAGATATACCCTGTTGATGACGTGGCACGCAGTATCAATTGCCTCAATCCAGAAGCGACGAGGCGTCTTCTATTTATCAAGCATAGTGCGAGCCATTTCAGCGAGGGTTCTGTTCTTGTGCTCCACGACACCATTCTGCTGAGGGGTATAAGGAGCAGATAACTCATGAGTAATAACAAGTTCATCAAGATAGCCATCAAGACCGGATTTCTTGAACTCGGTCCCATTGTCAGTTCTGATGTGCTTGATCTTCACACCAAAGTTGGTTGAAGCCCTCGAGAAAAATTGTTTGAAGACTTCCTGCACTTCATGTTTGTAAGTGACAATGTGCACCTATGTGTAACGAGAATATCATCAACAATAACAAAGCCATATTGAGATGCATCATTCAGAACTGCAGAGTAATGGTTAGGACCAAAGAGATCCATGTGAAGCAATTCAAATGGTCGAGTGGTAGTCATGACAGTCTTCACTGGATGCTTGGCCTTTGTCATCTTTCCAGCTTCACAAGCTCTGCATAAGTGATCCTTGAGGAATTTGACATTCTCAATGCCAATGACATGCTTCTTCTTCGCAAGCGTGTGCAGATTCCTCATGCCAACATGACCAAGTCATCGATGCCATAGCCAGCCTTCTGAAGCTTTTGCAAGTAAGCACACGGCTGGTTGTGGTCCTGTAGAGGAATCAACAATATACAAGTCTCCTCTCCTAAAGCCTTCGAAGACTTTGGAATGATCAGCTTCCATGATCACAACACAACGATATCTTCCAAAGACAACAACCATATCAAGATCACAAAGCATTGAGACAGACATGAGGTTGTATCCTAAGGAGTCGACAAGCATGACTTTGTCCATGTGTTGATCCTTTGAGATCGCAACCTTACCTAAACCCAATACCTGACTTTTGCCTTTGTCAGCGAAGATGATATGCTTCAAATGTGACGGTGATAAAGGAGCATCCATCAATAGATTCTTGTCACCAGTCATGTGATTCGTACATCCACTATTGAGGACCCACTCGTTTGCTTTGGGTTGATCATCTTGCAGATGAATTAGTGCAGCTTACGAACTCATATACTTCATCAGTGAAGAATATGACATCAATATCATCAGATCAATTTCATCAAGCAACAACACAGATAAATGAGTATGAGGACGTGTGAAATGAACAATCATTTCTTCATGATTAGCATGCGTCCTTTCAGGCAATGTTCAGGTCTCCATCAAATTCTTCAGACGTTTTGAGCACGTCTGGAGACCTGACCCTGCATAAGAGATTAGTTCTTTTTCTTCACCACCCACATCGGAAGGGGTGGCAAATAATTCACCACTCTACGAGCACCATATGAGAAAGGTGGCATAGAAGCCAGTCCACTTGGTTTCACATAAGAGGGGTTAGGATAAGCATATGAATAAGCAGAGAAATTCTTTGAGGACTTATGAACATAATGATTAGAAGAATAATGCTCATATTCATAGCCCTTAGCTCTACCCTGTGAAACAGAAGGGTTAGCACGATGATGATCATATGAGAACTTTTATCCTTTTGAGGAATTTGATCCACGTGAGGAATTTGGTCCGTATGAGGACTTGGATCCATATGAAGAATTTGGTCCATATGAAGAATTTGATATGGAGTTCCTATTCTTCACAGGTGGCGTCATGAGGACATTCACCTGAAGACTTTCAAGGCAACTTTTGGGAGCCCAGATTTTCTTCATAGGGGAACCGTTCCTGCAGTTAGTGCCAACATATCTAGCAAATACTTCACCATTCTGATTTTTGAACTGTTTATAGTTGGAATCAAATGACTCATCAGAAGAATGAGGAGATTCACATGTAAAGCCAGATAAATTGGATGGATCAATTGGAGGTCCCTTTGCAGCAACCCATGAGGTTTTGGGGTACTGCTCAGGCTTCTAATATGTTCCATCAGCATTGAGTTTCCTCACAAAGGCAATACCCTCTTTCCTAGGGTTCCTGTTGAGGATCTGCTTTTTAAGCACATCACAAAGAGTCTGATGCCCTTTGAGGCTTTTGTACATGCCTGTCATGTACAATTCCTTCAGCCCTGCATCATCAGTGATACTAGCAATGTCCTCAGATGAGGAACTAGTGATAGCAGAGACATGTGAAGAATTTGTAGCATTAGAAGCATTTGAACATTCAAGTGAAGAATTAGCAGTTTCACGTTCAATGCACTTCAAACATGGAGGAACAAATTATTCCCGAGTAGCGCTGATTTGTTGAGCAAGTAATGAATCGCTCCTTCTGAAGATCTTCATAACTCACCCTTAGCTTCTCAAGATCTTGTTTTCTTTGAAGAAATTCATAAGAAAGCTTCTCATGATTAGATAAGAGGGTGTTATGATGACCTTGAAGGTTGTCAAACTTGGACTGAAGTCTCTGAAGACTCTCAGCCAAAGCTTTCGACTGATCCATTTCTTCACCCAACATATCATCGCTCTTATTTAGCATATATAACTTTTTCCAAAGCTCTTTGTTGTTTAGTGGCAAGGGAAGCAAGTTTGACATAGCTGGGTCCAAATTCATCCCCAGATTCATCATCACTGGACTCGGATAGGTAGCATTCGATTACCTTAGCACTTTTTGCCATAAGGCATGGCGAGGAAGATGATGATTCTGGTTCGAATGTCATCGCATTGAGTGATTCCTTGTTATCCTCAAACCAAGGATCATGACGGGTTCGATGACCTTCATAGACCTCAGAGAGCCGGTCCCAGATTAGCTTCACATGATTGAGATGCATGATGTTCCTGAACTGATTTTGGGACAAACAGGAGCAGATGACATCCTTCGCGGTGAGGTTGAGTAGAGTGTACTTGCGAATGTCATCAGCCTCCGCCATCTTGCATAGATCGGTAAGACCAATCTCAGTGACGGTCCACAGTTTGTTGTCCATAGCCATGAGTCGCTTCTTCATCATGGCCTTCCACCGAGGATACTAATACGTCACCGTCGTATCTATAATTTTTGATTGTTCCATGCCAATATTCTTGAACTTTCATATACTTTTGGCAACTTTTTATACTATTTTTGGGACTAACATATTGATCCAGTGCCCAGTGCCAGTTCCTGTCTGTTGCATGTTTTATGTTTCGTAGAAAACCAATATCAAACAGAATCCAAACTAGATAAAAACGGACGGAGAATTATTTTGGAATATTTGGGATTTTCGGGAGGAAGAATCAACGTGAAACGGTGTCCGGGGTGGCCACAGGACAGGGGGGCACGCCCCTCCCCCTGGGCGCACCCTGGGCTCTCGTGGGCCACCCGTAAGGCGGTTGAGGCTCTACTTTTGCCGCAAGAAAGCTAATTTTATGAGAAAAATCTGGGCGAAAGATTTTCACCCCAATCGGAGTTACGGATCTCCAGATATAAAGGAAATGGTGAAGGGACAGAATCAGGGAACGCAGAAACACAGAGATAGATCCAATCTCGGAGGGGCTCTCGCCACTCCCAAGCCATGGGAGCCAAGGACCAGAGGGGAAACCCTTCTCCCATCTAGGGAGGAGGTCAAGGAAGAAGACCAAGAAGGGGCCCTCTCTCCCCCTTGCTTCCGGTGGCGCCGGAGCGCTGCCGGGGGCCATCATCATCACCGCGATCTTCACCAACACCACCGTCATATTCACCAACATCTCCATCACCTTCACCCTTCTATATCCAGCGGTCCACTCTCCCACAACCTGTTGTACCCTCTACTTGAACATGGTGCTTTATGCCTCATATTATTTTCCAATGATGTGTTGCCATCCTATGATGTCTGAGTAGATTTCTATTGTCCTATCGGTGATTGATGAATTTCTATGATTGGTTTGAGTTGCATGTTTTATTATTGGTGCTGTCCTATGGTGCCCTCCGTGTCGCGCAAGCGTGAGGGATTACCGCTGTAGGGTGTTGCAATGCGTTCATGATTCGCTTATAGTGGGTTACGTGAGTGACTGAAACACAAACCCGAGTAAGTAGATTGTTGCGTAAGGAATAAAGGGGACTTGATACTTTAATGCTATGGTTGGGTTTTACCTTAATGAATCTTTAGTAGTTGCGATGCTTGCTAGATTTCCAATCATAAGTGCATATGATCCAAGAAGAGAAAGTATGTTCGCTTATGCCTCTCCCTCAAATAGAATTGCAATAGTGATTATCGGTCTAGTAACGTAGTCAATTGCTTAGGGACAATTCCACAACTCCTACCACCACTTTTCCACACTCGCTATATTTACTTTATTGCATCTTTACTTAAACAGCCCCTAGCTTTTATTTGCGTGCTCTTTATTATCTTGCAAACTTATCCTATCACACCTACAAAGTACTTCTAGTTTCATACTTGTTCTAGGTAAAGCGAATGTCAAGCGTGCGTAGAGTTGTATCGATGGTCGATAGAACTTGAGGGAATATTTATTCTACCTTTAGCTCCTCGTTGGGTTCGACACTCTTACTTATCGAAAACTGTTGCGATCCCCTACACTTGTGGGTTATCAAGACCTTTTTCTGGCGCCGTTGCCGGGGAGTCATAGCGTGGGGTGAATATTCTCGTGTGTGCTTGTTTGCTTTATCACTAAGTAATTTTTATTTGCTGTTCTAAGTTGTTCTCTATCTTTAGTTATGGATATGGAATACAAAATACCAAAAAAATTAGAGGTACTTGCTACTCATGTAGATGGGTTAACTCCTAAAACCCCCGATACTCATTATGTGAAAGATATTATGTACTACTTTGATAATCCTGAGAAAACCCCATTCAACTTTATAATGGGAGACACGTTGGATCAACGTGAATACTTTAGGGATTATCGCTCGACACAAAAAGGGAAACTATTATGGGATCAATTTATTATTTTGCGTTGGTATGCTCATCAACTTTGTGTGATGCATGATTATACTTGTTGCTCTAGGATGAAGGATCCACACCTTACCTTTTCATGCAAATTCAATGATAATGAAACCTTAGCTTCTTATGCTAATGGTAGATATGATTACTATGATGTGGAACAAATAAAAGAATTTTTTGCTTTTATGGGTGCTTATGAGATTGAATCTATGTTTAAAGCTTTTGATGATTTTGATGATTCAGTTTGTAGACCAGAAAATTTAGCTATACTTAGATATTGCTATGAAAATTATGAATACAATTACTATATTAATGCTTTTATGAAGAAATTCTACACTTTCCAAGAAGAGATTAATATTTTGCAGGAAGCTATGGAAGAAGAAACTAATGAAACTGTGAGCTCATTGGATGAAAAAGATGATGAGGAGAGCGAAGAACAAAAGGAGGAAGAGCGGATTAGCTACCCATGCCCACCTTCTAATGAAAGTAACCCTCCAACTCATATATTATTTAATTCCCCTTCGTGCTTACCGAATGATGATTGCTATGATGATTGCTATGATCCATTGAATTTGTTTGAAATATTCCTTTTTGATGATGCTTGCTATGCTTGTGGCCAAGATGACAATATGAATTATGCTTATGGAGATGAACTTGCTATAGTTCCTTATGTTAAACATGAAATTGTTGCTATTGCACCCACGCATGATAGTCCTATTATCTTTTGAATTCTCCCTACTACACTTTATCGGAGAAGGCTGTGCTCATTAAGGATTATATTGATGGGTTGCCTTTTACCATTGCACATGATAATTTTGATGAATGTAATATGCATGTGCTTGCTGCTCCTACTTGCAATTATTATGAGAGAGGAACTACATCTCTGCCTCTTTATGTTTCCAACACGATAGAATTGCAAGAAACTGCTTATACTATGCATTGGCCTTTACTTGGTGTGCATGAATTGTGCTTTTATGACATGCCGATGCATACGAAGAGAGTTAGACTTCATTGCTGCATGATATATGTTACTTTGTGCTCACTACTAAATTACAAATCATTGTTAATTAAAATTGGCTTTGATATACCTTGGGATCTGGGTGGATTCATTATTTGAGCACTAAAATGCCTAACTTAATGGCTTTAAAGAAAGCGCTGCCAGGGAGACAACCCGGAAGTTTTAGAGAGTCATTTATTTCTGTTGAGTGCTTTTATATAGTTTAAAAACAAAAAATAAAGAGGGGAACCTAAAACTTTTCAAAAAAGGAAAGTGAAAGTGAGAAAGACAAGCATTGTTGAAGTGGGAGAGCTCCTTGAACTTTGTTCATGCTCACGGAAACTTTGTGAATCTTGATTACAGAAACTTTGTGAATCCCCTTGTACAATTCCATTGTATTATAAAAATAATGTGCCAAGGTTTGCCTTTAGGATGTTTACAATGCTTGTTGGTTTGTACGGTGCAGGACAGAAACTTTGGCTGTAGTGCGCGATTTTACATTTTTAACTGGAATGTCAAACGGTTCTGATTCTTTTTCACTCTCTTGATGTACAACTTGTTTATCTTTCCTAATTTTTGTAGAATATTTGGGGTACCATAAGTATGGTGTATGTTCAGATTGCTACAGACTGTTCTGTTTTTAACAGATTCTGTTTTTGATGCATAGTTTGCTTGTTTTGATGAATCTATCAATTTATATCAGTGGATTAAGCCATGTAAAAGCTATATTACAGTAGACACAATGCAAAAACAAAATTTGAGTTGGTTTGCTACAGTACTTAGAGTGGTGATTTGCTTTATTATACTAACGAATCTTACCGAGTTTTCTGTTGAAGTTTTGAGTGGATGAAGTGTCTAATCGAGGATGTCTCGATATGAGGAAAAGGAAGAGAGGCAAGAGCTCAAGCTTGGGGATGCCCGAGGCACCCCAAGTAAATATTCAAGGAGACTCAAGCGTCTAAGCTTGGGGATGCCCCGGAAGGCATCCCCTCTTTCTTCAACAAGTATCGGTATGTTTTCGTATTCATTTCGTTCGTGCGATATGTGCAAGTCTTGGAGCGTCTTTTGCATTTAGTTTTCATTTTTTCTTTTATGCACCATGCTGGTATAAGATAGTCCTTGGTTGATTTATAGAATGCTCTTTGCACTTCACTTAAATCTTTTGAGTATGGCTTTATAGAATGCTTCATGTGCTTCACTTATATCATTTGAAGTCTGGATTGCCTATTTCTCTTCACATAGAAAACCGCCATTTGTAGAATGCTCTTTTGCTTCACTTATATTTGTTAGAGCGGGGGCATATCTTTTGTAGAAAGAATTAAACTCTCTTGCTTCACTTATATCTATTTAGAGAGATGATAAGAATTGGTCATTCACATGGTTAGTCATATAATCCTACATAAACTTGTAGATCGCTGAATATGATATGTTTGATTCCTTGCAATAGTTTTGCGATATAAAGGTGGTGATATTAGAGTCATGCTAGTGGGTGGTTGTGGATTGTAGAGACACTTGTGTTGAGGTTTGCAAGTCCCATAGCATGCACGTATGGTAACCGTTGTGTGACAAATTTGAAGCATGGGGTGTTTCTTTGATTGTCTTCCTTATGAGTGGCAGTCGGGGACGAGCGATGGTCTTTTCCTACCAATCTATCCCCCTAGGGGCATGCGTAGTAGTACTTTGCTTCGAGGGCTAATAAACTTTTGCAATAAGTATATGAGTTCTTTATGACTAATGTGAGTCCATGGATTATACACACTTTTACCTTTCCATCATTGCTAGCCTCTTCGGTACTGTGCATTGCCCTTTCTCACCTTGAGAGTTGGTGCAAACTTCGCTGGTGCATCCAAACCCCATGATACGATACGCTCTATCACACATAAGCCTCATTATATCTTCCTCAAAACAGCCACCATACCTCCCTATTATGGCATTTCCATAGCCATTCCGAGATATACTGCCATGCAACTTTCATCATCATCATATACATGACTTGAGCATTTATTGTCATATTGCTTTGCATGATCGTAAGATAGCTAGCATGATGTTTTCATGGCTTGTCCATTTTTTGATGTCATTGCTACGCTAGATCATTGCACATCCCAGTACACCGCCGGAAGCATTCATATAGAGTCATATCTTTGTTCTAGATATCGAGTTGTAATATTAAGTTGTAAGTAAATAAAAGTGTGATGATCATCATTATAGAGCATCGTCCCATGAAAAAAAATAGAAAAAAGAAAAAAAAGGAAAAAAAAGAAAGGCCAAAGAAGCCTAAATAAAAAAGGGGGCCAGAGAAGCCCACCGAAAAAAAGAAAAAAGAAAAAAAGAAAAAAGAAAAAAAAGAAAAAAGAAAAAAAAAGAAAAAAAAAGAAAAGAAAAGGGGCAATGTTACTATCCCTTTTCCACACTTGTGCTTCAAAGTAGCACCATGTTCTTCATATAGAGAGTCTCTTATGTTGTCACTTTCATATACTAGTGGGAATTTTCATTATAGAACTTGGCTTGTATATTCCAACGATGGGCTTCCTCAAATGCCCTAGGTCTTCATGAGCAAGCAAGTTGGATGCACACCCACTTAGTTTCTTTTGTTGAGCTTTCATACACTTATAGCTCTTAGTGCATCCGTTGCATGTCAATCCCTACTCCTCACATTGACATCAATTGATGGGCATCTCCATAGCCCGTTGATTAGCCGCGTCGATGTGAGACTTTCTCCCTTTTTGTCTTCTCCACATAACCTCCATCATTATATTCTATTCCACCTATAGTGCTATATCCATGGCTTGCGCTCATGTATTGCGTGAGGGTTGAAAAATCTGAAGCGCGTTAAAAAGTTTGAACCAATTGCTCGGCTCGTCATCGGGGTTGTGCATGATGGGAGCATTTTTGTGTGACGAAAATGAAGCATGGCCAAACTGTATGATTTTGTAGGGATAAGCTTGCTTTGGCCTTGTTGTTTTGAAAAGACATGATTGCTTTATTGGTACGCTCGAAGTATTATCGTTTTTAGGTCAAATGATAGACTATTACTTTGAATCACTCATGTCTTAATATTCATGCCATCATTAGACAGATGATCAAGATTATGCTAGGTAGCATTCCGCATCAAAAATTATCTTTTTTATCATTTACCTACTCGAGGACGAGCAGGAAGTATGCTTGGGGATGCTGATACGTCTCCGTCGTATCTATAATTTTTGATTGTTCCATGCCAATATTCTTCAACTTTCATATACTTTTGGCAACTTTTATACTATTTTTGGGACTAACATATTGATCCAGTGCCCAGTGCCAGTTCCTGTCTGTTGCATGTTTTATGTTTCGCAGAAAACCAATATCAAACGGAATCCAAACGGGGTCAAAACAGACGGAGAATTATTTTGGAATATTTGGGATTTTCCGGAGGAAGAATCAACGCGAAATGGTGTCCGGGGTGGCCACGAGATAGGGGGGCGCGCCCCCTCCCCTGGGCGCGCCCTGGGCTCTCGTGGGCCACCCGTAAGGCAGTTAAGGCTCTACTTTTGTCGCAAGAAAGCTAAATTTATGATAAAAATCTGGGCGAAAGAATCACCCCAATCGGAGTTACGGATCTCGAGATATAAAGGAAACGGTGAAGGGGCAGAATCAGGGAACACATAAACAGAGAGATAGATCCAATCTCGGAGGGGCTCTCGCCCCTCCCAAGCCATGGGAGCCAAGGACCAGAGGGGAAACCCTTCTCCCATCTAGGGAGGAGGTCAAGGAAGAAGACGAAGAAGGGGGCCTCTCTCCCCCTTGCTTCCGGTGGCGCCGGAGCGCTGCCGAGGGCCATCATCATCACCGCGATCTTCACCAACACCGCCATCATCTTCACCAACATCTCCATCACCTTCCCCCTTCTATATCCAGAGGTCCATTCTCCCGCAACCCGCTGTACCCTCTACTTGAACATGGTGCTTTATTCTTCATATTATTTTCCAATGATGTGTTGCCATCCTATGATGTCTGAGTAGATTTCTATTGTCCTATCGGTGATTGATGAATTGCTATGATTGGTTTGAGTTGCATGTTTTATTATTGGTGCTGTCCTATGGTGCCCTCCATGTCGCTCAAGCATGAGGGATTACCGCTGTAGGGTGTTGCAATGCATTCATGATTCACTTATAGTGGGTTGCGTGAGTGACTGAAACACAAACCCGAGTAAGTAGATTGTTGCGTATGGGATAAAGGGGACTTGATACTTTAATGCTATGGTTGGGTTTTACCTTAATGAATCTTTAGTAGTTGCGGATGCTTGCTAGAGTTCCAATCATAAGTGCATATGATCCAAGAAGAGAAAGTATGTTAGCTTATGCCTCTCCCTCAAATAGAATTGCAATAGTGATTATCGGTCTAGTAACGTAGTCAATTGCTTAGGGACAATTCCACAACTCCTACCACCACTTTTCCACACTCGCTATATTTACTTTAGTGCATCTTTACTTAAACAGCCGCTAGCTTTTATTTACGTGCTCTTTATTATCTTGCAAACCTATCCTATCACACCTACAAAGTACTTCTAGTTTCATACTTGTTCTAGGTAAAGCGAACGTCAAGCGTGCGTAGAGTTGTACCGGTGGTTGATAGAACTTGAGGGAATATTTATTCTACCTTTAGCTCCTCGTTGGGTTCGACACTCTTACTTATCTAAAACTATTGCCATCCCCTACACTTGTGGGTTATCAGATACTCGTGACCGTCAAAGATGGGGCAGGATACATTCCTCATTCCTGCAGTCGACATAACTAAAACTCCAGGCGGTTAAACCAAAATCACACAGAACAAGGGAGAACCTGACTCTGATACCAATTGAAAGTGCGTTATATCGACTAGAGGGGGGTGGGGTGAATAGGCGATTTTTATGAATTCTTCATTGAGGAATTTGCTGCTGAGGAAATTCCTTAGCGAAGAACTACTTGCAGCGAAATAAGTACTCAGAAGTAAACATAACAGAACACTAGCATAGTCATCATGATGAAATGAAGACAAGCACAGAGTACATAAAGCGTAAACACAGGATAGCACGGGATGAAGACGGACAGACTAAAGAAATTGAATTGAGGAAACTGAGAAAGTCTTCAGTCAAAGTCTTCAAACAGATATGAACAAGCATACAACAACTGAAATGAGGAAATGAAAGAGTTGAGGAAATAGAACTAGTAAGCTTGGTGAAGACAGTGATTTGGTAGACCAGTTCCAACTGCTATCTCAGTTGTACGTCTGGTTGGAGCGGCTAGGTATTTAAACCCGAGGACACACAGTCCCGGACACGTAGTCCTCACCGTATTCTCCTTGAGCTAAGGTCACACAGACCTCGCCCAATCACTCGTGGTAAGTCTTCAGGTGACTTCCAAACCTTCACAAACTCGGTCACTCGGCGATCCACAATTCCTCTTGGATGCTCTAGACCATGATGCCTAACCGTCTAGAAGAAGCACAGTCTTCAAAGGTAACAAGCATCGGATCCACACAGGATCAATCTCTTTAGTGATGCTCAATCACTTTGGGTTGTAGGTGTGTTGGGTTTGGGTTTTCCTCACTTGATGATTTTCGCTCAAAGTCCTCGAAAGATGGGATGCTCTCAAATGACAAGTGTCAGTTTCTCTCGGAGCAGCCAACCAGCTAGTGGTTGTAGGGGGCGGCTATTTATAGCCTAGGGAGCAACCCGACATGATAAGACATAAATGCCCTTCAATGATATGACTGTTAGGTGGGTAGATATTTTGGGACAGCTGGCGCATAGCACAACAACGGTCGGAATTTTGACTCTCAAATTCCTCAGGGCTATCATGTTCCTCACTGTGTAGGCAATCCGCACTGGCGAATTCCTAACTCCTCAGTCAGAACAAATTCCTCAGAGACCAGAAGAACTTCGTCTATGTCACTGAATAATATGACTGAACTGTATGAGATTTCCAATGGCTTCACTCGAAGGGATTGGTAGTGTCGGGGAGAACTGATCCACGAACACCTATGGGGCCGGCGGACCGGGCCCCTTTTGGTTCAGCGGGGGGCGGAGATCGCACGAAGAGCAGATCGAGGCGAGGCACACGAGCAGTTTACCCAGCTTCGGAGCTCTCCGGAGAGATAACACTCCTACTGCTGCTTGTCTGGTTGTATTATCTGGTGTTCTTGCTCTCCAAAGCGAGAGTGTGATGTTCTCTGGGCTACGAATGGATCGAAGCAAACTGTCTGAGGCTCCGAATCGAACCGAACCCCCCCTACGTTGCGCATGGGCCTCCTTTTATACGCTAAAGGGGTCACCGACAGGTGGCACGCAGAGGAGGGTAAAAACATAAAAAGGGAGGTAGTTGATACAGTTGCTTGTACAGTGCACCCTACCTAACCCTGATGGCAGGGGACAAGGGCATTAAATGCCCGTCTGAGTCGCCCAAACAGTGCAGAAAAGGACCGTTAGGGGCGCCACCGTTTGCCACGATGGCGATCTTGTCAGCTTCGCATGCCACTGCGCACCGCTGGCTGCACAGCCTCCCGCCACGTGCGCCTGGAGAGGCCCCCAGAGCGACACGTTGGTGGATGCGCTGGAGCGTGGGCGCAAAGTGGCCGCCTGCCGCGGCAAGCGCCTTGCCGCTGCTGCTATCTTGTCGGGCCCGGAGGCTTGTCGCTCGCCGGGCTTTGAGGTACCTTGTTTAGTCTTCCCGGCAAGCTCCTCTTGCCGGGGCCTTGTCGCCTTGCCAGAGCGCATGGCGCGTCGCGGCAAGTTCCTTAGAGTACCTTGGTTGGCCTTCCCGGCAAGCTCCTCTTGCCGGGGCCTTGTATCCTGAGCTTAAATACTTTGTTCTTGAATGGCTCCAAGGGAACCTTGGAGGGTCTTTGGCGTTCGCCCGGCAAGCCTTTGCCGCGGGGTGCTGCAACTGCCCGTGCGCAAGTTCGGGGTACTAGGGTACCCCTATTCTAGTACACCGACAGGAGCCCCGGGCCTGGGCCAGACACGATGCCGAGCGCTGTTGGGCCAGGCCCAAGACAGGGCACGGGCACACGCGGGCTGGGCCACGCCAAATCTTGTTCCGCATCCACCGCGCTCTCCCATAACGGCACGCGTTGAATGCGGCATCATGGGAGAGATCGTGGGTGGTTGTTTATTAGGAAGGGCGAAACGTCCGCCCCGTCCCTCTTTATAAGCAGAGGAAACAAAGGCAGTTTGTTCCCCCTCGCTGGTTGCTGCTACTCCTTCTTCACAAACTCCGCCGCTCCCCCCTTCTTCTCGAAGCCGAGAGAGCAGCGCTCCGCCCCTCATTGCCACCAGCGTCACCACACCGACGACCTTCCCCGCCACCTCCGCCATGGCTCCGAAAGCCGACAAGGGAAAGGGCGTGAAGTCGGCCGAGGCGCAGCGGCTCGCGGCGCTGCGGAAGGAGCGGGCGATCTTCACCCCCAGCTCGGCGTGCAGGAGCTGAGGGAGTACTTCTATCTATTTTGGGCGACGGAGATGCGTGCGCATCCGCGCACGAGGGTACTCCCGGCTACCGCTTCGAGCTCTGCCCGCCCTTCTCGCTATTCTTCTATTGCGGGCTCTGCCCGCCCTTCTCGGAGTTCTTCTGCGATATTATGAACACATATGGCTTCCGCCTCCTTGACTTCACCCCCAATGCTGTCCTGACCATGGCAGTTTTCGCACACTTGTGCGAAAACTTTGTCGGAGTCCATCCTAGCGTAGCCCTTTTCTGCCATTACTTCATGCCTCGGGTAGAGAGAGGAGAGCCGCTTGCCGGAGGGATTGCTTGGATCTCAAGAGTCGGCAAGAAGGATGCGTACTTGGAGGGTGAGCTTCGCAGCAAGTGGGAGGAGTGGAGAGCGGAGTGGTGTTGGATTGTCGAGGGGGATCCGCAGCCCTTCACCGCCGTGCGCCAAACTCCAATAGTGCGCGGCAATGAATGGAGCAACGTGGCCCCGGAAGACGAGAGGCTGAAGATCGCCATCACTAGGATTCTTCGCCTCAGGCTTGCCGGGCTCACCGTAGGTGCTGTCGAGGCAGATTTCCTCCGCCGCCACATTGCCCCCCTGCAGGAGAGGGGGAGGCCCGCCTGGGAATTCAAGAATTCGGCGGACATCATGAGGCTGCGGCCGGGCCTCAACTACAACTTCACCGTCTTGGAGCTGGATGCAATGCTCTTGGAATTATTCAAACGCGACCCCCAGCACCGATTCACACTGCCGAGGGGCGTAGTTCCTTTGTGCAATAACTCTTTGCTTGACCGGATCCGCGCCATGATGCCGTTGTGCGATTCACACGACATCGTCCCAACTTGGCAAGAGCCTGCAGATGACGTTGTGCAAGCGTTCTTCGACACCTTGGAGGAAGTGCCGGTCCGCGCCGATGAGCAGAAGAGCCTCACCCGTGACACCACCAACGAGGAGCTGCAGCTCATCGCTACTAGGGCGGAAGAGGCTGCGGCCGCAGCTGCTGCAGGTGTGTTTGGGTTTACTGTGGAGGAGGCGGAGGCTGCAGAGGCGGCAAACCTTGCCGAACGCGCGGAGTTCATGGGCGAAGAGGAGCCTGCCGGTTCGGAAGCCGAGTCGAGCGAGGGCGGCGAGGAGGAGGGTGAGGCTTCAGAGAACTTGCCGCAGGCCGATCCCCCGGCCCCGCCAAGGAGGCGCCTTCGCAGGGCCGGGGACGCATCTGGGCGGCAGCCGGCTCCACAGCCACCGAGCCGCGCGACGCGCTCTACCGCGGCAAGTAATGTTGCCGTGGGAGCGCCTCACGCAACAGCGGCAACTGGAGCGGGATCTTCCCGGGCCACTGCCACTGCCCCCGCCAAGCGGGCAAGGGATCCTACTCCTCCACCTCGCCGCACCGGAGGAGGACCGGACTTCGATCTTTCCGTGCTCAGCTCCGACGAAGAGGAAGAAGAGTGAGTTTCTTTGGTGCTCTTGTAGTTCTTCAATCTCGTTGTTTATATCTTGTATCTGACTTGCTCCAATCTGGACTCCTTTCTTTTCAGGACGCTGGCCCAGAGAGCGGCGAAGAGGGCCATGGCCGCGGTGATCGTCATCGAAGATGACCCCACTTTGTCAATAGGGGGTGGGCCCGAGATCACCTTGACGGACCCGGCAACCACTCCTCAAAGCAGCCCCCAGCGCAGCCCCCAGCGTAAGTTCATAGTTTAACCTTCTGCTGCCGGGCGCGCTTGAGTGCTTTTTCCTTTGTTGATATCTTGTTTGTTGACTTGTGCAGGAGCAGAGCAGCCTCATCAGGAGCGCCCGGAGGCCGGTCCCGAAGTGCCACCTGCTTCGACTGCGCCGCCAAGGGAGGAGTCCCCGGCAAGGGAGCGCTCTCCTGCAAGGGGGGACTCCCCGGCAAGGGACGACACTGCTGATCCTGCGGCGACCGAGGCCGCAACTGAAGATCTTGGCGCAGGTAATCCACTTGCCCAGAAACTTTCCCTTGGGTTCTGCTTCTTCCGTTTTTTTTGGATTTTTTGGATTGATTTTCCTCCCCTCTTCGTTCTTCAGACCCATCTTTGGCTGAGCCAATGGAGACAGAGGGCGCCGGCGAGGAAGGTGCCGGTGCTGATGTGACCGCCGGCGAGGAGGCTGCCGGGGCTGCTGCTGCGGAAGCCGGCGAGGGGTCGGGCGATCGCACTGACGACCCTGAGGTCGCAGGAGCGCCGGGCGCTGCGCCGACCGCCGAACCCTCTGCCGCTTCTACGGAGCCGGGCTCCGAGGAGGCCCAGCCCGGCGCCTACTTGCAGGCCGGTGACAACATCTTCATCAAGCTGCCCTGGGCGTCGAGCTCCAGGGCGCCGGTCGAGGGGGAGACTTTTGACGGGGAGGTGCTCGCCTCTGCTGGACTGTCATTGGTCGACGCGCCCGGCAGCAGCAGCGGCGAGCCTGAGGAGGAGCAGCTGCTGCGGAAGCTGCTGTCACTCTACCGTACCCGGCAAGCCAAGCTGGCTTCCCGGGAAGCGCTTGTCGCGAAGGCGGGAGTTGACATGGAAAAGCGCGCAGAGGAGCTCCGGGGCCAAAATCAGGAAGCTCTCCGGTCCCTGGCGCAGGAGCGGGAGCGAGTCGATGAGGAGCGCACGGCCTTTCTTCTCGAGAAGGCTGAGGCTGAGGAGGAACAAAGACTTGCTGCCGAGAAGCAATCCGCGCGAGAAGGCGAGCTAGTGCAGCGGAAGGCCCACCTCGACAGCTACGAGGAAGAGCTCGCCGAGCGCGAGCGAGCACTTGGCGGGGCGCTCAAGGAGGCAAAGGACGCCGCGGCAACTGCAGAGGCCGCCAAGAAAGAGCTAGAGGAGAAGGTGGCACGGCTGGAGGCCGATATTGGGAAGAGCAGCGAGGAGATTGCCGCGCTCAAGCGTGAGCGCGAGAAGGATGCTGCCGCCCATGGTGAGCTGCAAGGCCTTCTCGCTGAGAGGGGCAAGGAGCTCAGCGCCGCCAAGGATTCCAAAGCAGACTTGGAGCTGAAGCTGGCCACGCTGACGCAGACGCTGGAGGCCGCCAAGGAGCGGGAGAAGACCTTGGCGGAGAAGGTCAAGGCTGACGCGGCGCTGCTGGAGAGCATTGCAGTTACCCAGAACTCGTTCAAAGACACAGTGGAGCACTGGACCGAGGGTCTGGTGAACACTGCCGCAGTCATCAACGACGAGCTGGCGCATCTGGGGATGGAGAATTTTGGGTATCCTTCCGACGAGAGTCTTCAACCCAGCGCCAAGCTCAGCCTGTTCTTCAAGGGCGTGGCGACGGCACTCCAGCGGCTCCGGGAGAGGATCCCGAAGCAGCTGGCCGACGAGTCGCGCAAAATCTGCGCCGGGGTTCTCCAGAAGGTGCTGATGAAGGTAGCCTTCCGCAATCCAAGCCTCAGCTTCACCAACGTCCTCAGGTCCTTGCCGCCTGACGCCGATCTGGATGCACTCAAGGCCCTTGTCGCACCCATTGTGGACAAGGTGAGCGAGATCAAACGAGTCGAGGGCGGACACATAGATTAGGCCGCCCATTTCTTCTTTTCCCTTGTCGCTGCTAGTCATGTTATGAGAACAGTCTGTTAGAGCTGCGACAAGTTATCTTTGTAATATAACTTTATTTCTGTTTATCAATTGCAATGTTATTTCCTCTACTAGATTCCTTCCTTTGTATGTTTTTACCCTACGCTTCTAGGGAACTTGTCAGCGCAGGCGCCCGAGCCGCGAGCGCTGAGTGCGGAACTTCAGCAGCCTGCTGGCGGTGCTGCTTCCGACAAGAAACCTTGTCGCGACTATATGCAGCACGCTTAAGCTGTTGAGCGGACTCGAAACAAAGTAAGGGTACAACTAGCCACGAGTTGGTTCCTCCGCACACAGGTTTTCCATACAAAGCAGGGTCGTTCGAGGAAGATAACTCAAAAATTTAAAAAAGTGATCGCTCAAACTTTGGCAACTTAGCTTTTCTGTCATTTGCTTCCCGGTAAGGCAAGTCTTTGCTTGAACGACGCCTGGCCCATACCACAATCTTCTCCTTCCCCCCGGCAAACTTGTGTGCGAGAGAACCTTCTTTTCCTTTAAAAGAAAAAGAAAGAAGAGAAAATAATAATATGGAGCTCTTCGGCTCGTTACTGCTTACCGGATGTAGGTGCTGCACAAAGTGTCAGATAATCGCATGCAAGAAAGGAACTAATGCATGAAATGGACAAGCTGTGCGGAGCACATGGGGTTTTATTTACGCACGGGATCTGCGCCCGGCTTTGTACAAAGGATTACATGTAACAGCGGCAAGACTTGTACAAAAGGTGGTTGCCGGAACGGGTTCCGGCAACCGTGCCTTATGGGAAAAACTTACGAAGATGTTCTATGTTCCAGGAGTTGCTCACCGAAATGCCATCTTCGGTCTCAAGGCGGACAGCGCCAGGCCTTGTGACTCGCCTCACCCGATAAGGGCCTTCCCACTTTGGCGTCAACTTGTTGGAATTCTTAGCGGACTGAACGCGCCAAAGAACAAGGTCGCCTTCCTCGAAGCTTCTGGCTTTAACTTTGCGGCTATGATAGCGGCGCAAAGCTTGCTAGTATCGAGTAGCTCGTACAGCAGCCTGAAGACGATCTTCCTCAAGGAGCAGCGCGTCGTCTTGCCGCAGCTGTTCTTGCTCAAGCTCATCATAAGCGAGCACTCACGGTGATCCGTATACGAGTTCCGTGGGGAGAACTGCCTCTGCTCCATAGACTAGAGCGAAAGGTGTCTGGCCAGTGGCTCGATTTGGCGTCATTCTGATCGACCAAAGAACCACCGGCAGCTCCTCAATCCAGTTCCTTCCGCACCTATGCAGCCTGTCGAAAGTTCTGGTCTTGAGCCCGCGCAGCACTTCAGCATTTGCCCTCTCCGCTTGACCGTTGCTTCTCGGATGAGCAACAGAAGCGAAACAGACCTTGGCGCCAAGGTCTTGGACGTACTGCATGAAGGTGCGGCTCGTGAATTGCGTGCCGTTGTCGGTGATGATCCTGTTAGGGATCCCGAAACGGCAAACAATCGACCTGAAGAACTTGACTGCTGACTGTGTTGTCACCTTCCTCACTGGCTGCACTTCCGGCCACTTTGTGAACTTGTCGATTGCGACGTACAAGTACTCAAAGCCCCCGACAGCTCGGGGGAAAGGGCCGATGATATCGAGCCCCCAGACTGAAAATGGCCAGGATAAAGGGATCGTCTGGAGAGCTTGAGCTGGCTGGTGTATCTGTTTGGAGTGGAACTGGCACGCTTCACACTTGGTTACTTGTGCAGTTGCATCCTGGAGGGCTGTCGGCCAAAAGAAACCTTGCCGGAAAGCTCTGCCGGCAAGTGCTCTTGCGCCTATGTGGTGGCCACATATGCCTCCATGTATCTCTGCCAACAGCTTTTGTCCATCTTCCCGGCGAATACACTTCAATTTCACACCGTTGAGTCTTCTTCTGTACAGTATGCTATCGACAAACTGGTACATACTTGACTGCCGGGCTACTCTTTCCGCTTCTTCTTGTTCTTCGGGAAGTTCTCCTGTCTGAAGGCAATGGACAATCTGCTGGGCCCATTCTGGAGCTTGTGGCTCAACAACAAGGACTAAAGGCACATCTGCTGCTGCGGGAACATCTGCTTCTATGGCAAGGACTTGCGGCCCTGTCAGAGCTTGATGTTCTCTGGCAAGCTTGCCGGAGCAAAACTTGTCGGGAGCGTCTGCTTCAACGGAACAAACCATTAGGCTTGCCGGAGTAGACTGCCCCTCAGCCTTCTTGGTGTTGATCTTGGGGACTTTCTTGGCGGCGGCTTCGGGGAGCTCTGCCGGAAAGTAGTCGCCGGAAACCAACTTCCTCTTCTTGCTTTGTCCAGTTGATGGTGTTACGGATGGTTGAGTCAACTTAAGCACAAAGATCCCTGGTTCCACAGGTAACTTTAGTGCGGCGCACTTTGACAGGACGTCAGCAATATCATTCTGAGCTCTTGGGATATGCTCCATTTGTAGGCCGTCAAAGTGCTCTTCTAGCTTCCTCACTTCATCAACATACGCTTCCAACAACGGGCTCTGGTAGTTCTTGTTCACTTGTCGGACGACAAGCTGTGAGTCACCCCTGACAATGAGCTTCTTGATCCCAAGGTCTGCTGCGATTCTGAGACCGGCAAGTAATCCTTCATACTCTGTTGTATTGTTGGTTGCTTGCTCTTTGGGAAAGTGCATCTGGACTATGTACTTGAGGTGCTCTCCGGTGGGTGCGACAAGCAGCACGCCTGCACCGGCGCCTTGCAGCGAGAAGGCGCCATCAAAGTACATCAGCCACTCTTTGTTTGCCTCTTTGACGGGGATGCTCGTTTCTGAAATTTCTTCATCTGGGGTTGGCGTCCACTCTGCTACGAACTCTGCCAATGCTCTGCTTTGGATAGTTGAGGCGCTCTCAAATTTGAGGCCAAAGCTTGATAGTTCCAGCGCCCACTCAACAATCCTGCCCGTTGCTTCTGGATTTTGCAGTATTCTCTTCAGCGGAAACCGAGTGACGACTGTGATCTCATGTGCTTGGAAGTAATGGCGCAGCTTTCTCGAGGCCATGAGGAGGCCGAAAAGCAACTTCTGCACACCAGAGTACCTTGATCTAGCCCCCTGCAGAAGAGAGCTGACAAAGTAAACTGGGCGCTGCACCATTCTCCTTGGCATCTCATCATGCTCCTGCGCAAACCCATGTTTGTCGGGACCAGAGCTTGTCGGCGAAGCCCCCTGCTTGTCGCTGGATGGATCTGCCGTGGTTGCTGGCTCATCATCCGCCTCCCTCTCCGCCACTAACGCAGCACTAACCACTTGATTGGTTGCTGCTATATACAGCAACAACTTCTCTTGCGGCTTAGGTGCGACTAGCGTTGGAGTGGAGGACATGTATCTCTTCAAGTCCTGCAGCGCAGCCTCCGCTTCCGGAGTCCATTTCATTGGACCTGCCTTTTTCAAAATTTTGAAAAATGGCAGGGCGCGCTCAGTAGATCTAGAGATAAACCTGCTGAGAGCAGCCATGCAACCGGCAAGCCTTCGTACATCCTTGACGCGCTTTGGTGCTTCGATCTGCTCGATGGCTTTGATCTTGTCGGGATTGGCTTCAATTCCCCGCTGAGACACGAAGAACCCGAGAAGCTTGCCGGAAGGGACTCCAAACACGCACTTCTCGGGGTTAAGCTTGAGGTTGATCTTGCGCAGGTTTGCAAATGTTTCGTCTAAATCTTGAATCAAGGTCGCCTTGCTCTTGCTCTTGACCACTATGTCATCCATGTAAGCTTCCACATTTCTGTGTATTTGTGGCTCAAAAGCATGGTGGACTACCCTTGCGAAAGGTTAACCAGCATTCTTCAAACCGAAAGGCATCCGTACGAAGCAGTACGTGCCACACGGAGTGATAAATGCGGTTTTCTCTTCATCCTCTTCGGCCATGAAGATCTGATGATATCCTGAGTATGCATCAAGAAACGAAAGCAAATCACATCCGGCTATGGAGTCCACAATCTGGTCAATATGCGGCAAGGGAAATGGGTCTTTGGGACAAGCTTTATTAACATCAGTGAAGTCAATACAAAGTCTCCATTTCCCATTAGCCTTGCGCACAACAACAGGATTGGCCAACCACATGGGATGGAGTACTCCTCTGACAAGGCCTGCTGCTTCCAACTTCTTGATTTCTTCTGCGATGAATTTTTGGCGCTCTACTGCCTGCTTCCTGACTCTCTGCTTGACGGGCCGCGCATGAGGACAGAAGGCAAGGTGGTGCTCAATCACTTTCCTGGGAACACCGGGGATATCAGACGGTTGCCACGCAAACACGTCGACATTCGCCCGCAGGAAAGCAATGAGCGCGCTTTCCTATTTGGGGTCAAGAGTGGCGCTGATGGTGAAGGTACCACCAGTGCCATCCTCCTTGGCGGACACCTTCTTAGTCTCAGGTGGAGCTGCCATTGCCTTCTTCCACTTGCCGGTGGAGCTCGATGGTGCGTCCTCGACGGTAGCGCAGCACTCCGAGGAGGTGCGCTTGCCGGAGTAGGCATCAGAGCTCTTGCCGGACTTGGTCTTCTTCTTCCCCCCGGGAGCTTCAGCAGCAAGTGTCCTTCGCTCTGCTGCGGCTGCTGCTTCCCGGTAGATCTTGTCGGCACAAATAAGAGCATCCTTCTTGTCGCCAGGGACAGAGATGACACTTATTGGCCCTGGCATTTTCAGTATGTTGTACGCATAGTGAGAGGCTGCCATGAACTTGGCGAGTGCCGGACGGCCAAGGATTCCATTGTAAGGTAATGGAAAGTCAGCAACGTCAAACGTGACCCTCTCAGTCCTGAAGTTCAGCTCACTGCCAAATGTTACCGGCAACGTGATCTTTCCCTTTGGGTAGCTCCTTCCCGGGTTTATTCCTTGAAATGTGCCGGTCTCTTCGAGCTCGTTGTCAGGGATCTGGAGCTTCTGGAGCACCGCGGAGGAGATCAGGTTCAAGCCGGCCCCGCCGTCAACTAGCATCTTAGTGACCTTGAGGTTGCGGATTGTTGGTGAAACCAACATCGGCAAGCACCCGACCGCAGTTATGCGATCCGGGTGGTCCTCAATATCAAAGATGATAGGCGTGCCGGACCATTTCAGAGGCTTGCGTGACTCAACGGGTGGTTCTGCTGCATTAACTTCCCGCACCCACTGCTTGAGCTGGCGGTGCGAGGCATGCAGAGAAGAACCACCGTCAACGCACAAGACCTCTGTGGCTTTCTGGAACTCCTGCTCATCAGTCTCCTCATCATCCATATCTTCATCGTCGCCGTCATCTTCATCCTTGTCGCGGCCGCGAGGAGGTCTGTCTCCTTGCCGCTGCTTGGCCTTGCCGCGACGTCCTCCTCGACCGGGACGTTTCTTGCCGGATCCAACAGCTCCTTCCTGGGCCTTCTCTTTATCGCGCCGCTCGTATTCAGCTTTCTGTTGCTCAACAAGGTGCTCGACTCTCTTACAGTTCTAAAGATCATGGCCCTTGGTGCGGTGAATCTTGCAATACTGCTTGTTGGTGCCATCCTGCTTGTCGGCGACTGCTACTTCCGCGACAACCTCCTTGCCGGAGTCACCAGCTTTGGCTTCCTTGGCGCTACCACCGTTGCCGGACTGCTCGACAACTAGCACTTCTTTGCCTTTCCTCCTTCTGTTGTTCCGCCGCCGGTTTTTCCTTGTCGGGGCAGCATCTTCACTGTCAGATCCCCCTGCTCCTATATTTTCTCCGAGGAGTCTCCTCCCTTCCTCAGCACGCGCGCACTTGTCAGCCAGTGCATATAACTCACTGATGTCCCTGATCTTGCACATCGCCATTTCCTCCCGCATCCTGCGGTTCCGCATGTTCTGATGGAACGCGCTGATCACCGCGGCAGGGTGGACGTCTGGGATGTTGTGCTGCACACTACTGAATCTCTGAATGTACTTGCGCAGGGGCTCTCCTTCCTTCTGGGCGAGAAGATGAAGATCACTCTCCTGGCCATGAGGCTTGTGTCCGCCTGTAAAGGCGCCGACAAACTGATGGCATAGATCAGCCCAAGAGGATATGGAGTTGTCCGGCAAGTGCATGAGCCAGGATCTGACATTGGGCTTGAGCACCAGCGGGAAGTAGTTGGCAAGGATCTTGTCATCTCGTCCCCCGGCAGCTTGCACTGCAATGGTGTAGATGCTGAGGAACTCTGACGGATGCGTCTTGCCATCGTACTTCTCCGGTACGTCTGGCTTAAAGTTCTTTGTACTGGGCCACTGGACTTGCCGCAGCTCACGAGTGAACGCAGGACAACCTACCGCGTACGGCAGATCGCCTGGTTCCCCTGGCGCATGCATGTCAACAGAGGGCCCAGCGCGCTTGTCGGATTGACGTCGCGCTTCTCTTTGGCGCTCGATGCGGGTTCGAGCGTCTTCTTGTTGTCGATCGTGAAGAACTTGGCGCTGATCGCGACGAGCTCGTGGATCCGACGATGCAGTGGAGTCGCTGTCGAGGCGGATCCGGCGAGTCGGCGATCTTGGCCTTCGGGGCAGTGATTGCATGGTAGTTGCACCTCCGCCCGTTTCGTCGCCACCGGCTCGCGTCCGGCGGTCCTGCCGCGGCGGCGACGCGCTCGGCCGCCGTGGAGTGTCGCCGTTGGCGTAACCGATGAGACTCTGAATGGTGGCCCTCCATTCATCGATCTTGTCTGGCGTCGGAGGGTAATCTAGGAGAAGTTGAGCTCGCGCCAAGGCTTCTGCTGGGGTGGTGGGTGGCAGTGGCGGACGGCGCGAGGAACGGGACGTGCTCGAACTTCTAACTATGTTAGAAGGAGCAGTATCCCGTCCAGGCGACCGTGCCCCGTTCGTGCCAGTACGCTGGCGTGCATGCTGGTCTTGAGCGCTCCGAGATCCACCAGCTTGGCCTTGGTCTATCATGCGTATGGCACTGCTAGTGCCATGACGCTGTTGATCTTGCACCTCCTGAGAGTGGCATGGAACATGTACAATCGCCGAGGTTTGTGCAGCCTTGTTCTTGGACCTGGCGGCATCATGGGATTCCTCGTCGACGTCCTTTCTTCCGCCGGCGTCCATCCCACCACTCGTTTGCTCCAACGGTGGCGGAAGTGACGTGGATGGAGCGGCCGCTGCCGAAGTCTTCTTCTTCGGTGGCATGTTGATGAAGGGAATAAGGATCTAGCTCGTGTGAATGCCGGATCAGGTTCACGCAAGCTCGACGCCCCCTACCTGGCGCGCCAAAGATGTCGGGGAGAACTGATCCACGAACACCTATGGGGCCGGTGGACCGGGCCCCTTTCGGTTCGGCGGGGGGCGGAGATCGCACGAAGAGCAGATCGAGGCGAGGCACACGAGCAGTTTACCCAGCTTCGGAGCTCTCCGGAGAGATAACACTCCTACTGCTGCTTGTCTGGTTGTATTATCTAGTGTTCTTGCTCTCCAAAGCGAGAGTGTGATGTTCTCTGGGCTACGAATGGATTGAAGCAAACTGTCTGAGGCTCCGAATCGAACCGAACCCCCCTACTTGCGCATGGGCCTCCTTTTATACGCTAAAGGGGTCACCGATAGGTGGCACGCAGAGGAGGGTAAAAACATAAAAAGCGAGGTAGTTGATACAGTTGCTTGTACAGTGCACCCTACCTAACCCTGACGGCAGGGGACAAGGGCATTAAATGCCCGTCTGAGTCGCCCGAACAGTGCAGAAAAGGACCGTTAGGGGCGCCACCGTTCGCCACGATGGCGATCTTGTCAGCTTCGCATGCCACTGCGCACCGCTGGCTGCACAGCCTCCCGCCACGTGCGCCTGGAGAGGCCCCCAGAGCGACACGTTGGTGGATGCGCTGGAGCGTGGGCGCAAAGTGGCCGCCTGCCGCGGCAAGCGCCTTGCCGCTGCTGCTATCTTGTCGGGCCCGGAGGCTTGTCGCTCGCCGGGCTTCGAGGTACCTTGTTTAGTCTTCCTGGCAAGCTCCTCTTGCCGGGGCCTTGTCGCCTTGCCGGAGCGCGTGGCGCATCGCGGCAAGTTCCTTAGAGTGCCTTGGTTGGACTTCCCGGCAAGCTCCTCTTGCCGGGGCCTTGTATCCTGAGCTTAAATACTTTGTTCTTGAATGGCTCCAAGGGAACCTTGGAGGGTCTTTGGCGTTCGCCCGGCAAGCCTTTGCCGCGGGGTGCTGCAACTGCCCGTGCACAAGTTCGGGGTACTAGGGTACCCCTATTCTAGTACACCGACAGGTAGGTGTAGGATTTTGAGTTGAGCATCACATGGAAATTTTTCCTTAGTATTTCCTCGACCCCTTTAACAGTACAGTGTTTCCTATGACTCAAGAAAGAGAAAATGAAACTACGAAAACAAAAGTCTTCATGCTTCATGTTCCTCGAATAATTGCCAAGTCTTCAAGGTCACACCATTTTCTTCACTTTCAAAGTCTTCAGAAAGTCTTCAGAAATCCAAAGTCTTCAGTTGAAGAACTTCATTTTTAGGGGTTAACTTTCTCTGTAAATATCAAACTCCTCATAGACTTATAGACCCATGTACACTCACAAACGCATCAGTCCCTTAACCTATAAGTCTTCAATACACCAAAATCACTAAGGGGCACTAGATGCACTTACAAACCGACTAAAAGAAGTATCGTGCAAGAAAACAGAGTCCAAAGAGCACACGAGGTGCCCACGAGGCAGGGGCGCCCAGGGGTGTAGGGCGCGCCCTCCACCCTCGTGGATGCCTCATGTCCCTCCCGGACTACTTCTTATTTTCCTAATTTCTTAAATATTCCATTCACCACCTTCGGACTTGTGCCTTCAAAGTTGTTTATTTTTATGGCACCTGAATGGTAGACCTCCTCGATAACGTAAGGGCCTTCCCATTTAGAGAGAAGTTTTCTTGCAAAAAATCTTAAACGAGAGTTGTATAGCAACACATAATCACCTACATTAAACTCATGCTTTTGTATCCTTTTGTCATGCCATCTTTTAACTTTTTCTTTAAACAGTTTAGCATTCTCATAGGCTTGAGTTCTCCATTCATCAAGTGAGCTAATGCCAAATAACCTCTTCTCACCGGTAAGTTTGAAATCATAATTGAGCTCTTTAATGGCCCAATATGCCTTATGTTCTAGTTTGAGAGGTAAGTGATATGCTTTTCCATAAACCATTTTATACGAAGACATACCCATAGGATTTTTATATGCAGTTCTATAGACCCATAATGCATCATCAAGTTTCTTGGACCAATTCTTTCTAGATCTATTAACAGTCTTTTGCAAAATTAATTTAAGCTCTCCATTACTCAATTCTACTTGACCACTAGACTGTGGGTGATATGGAGATGCGATTCTATGATTAACATCATACTTAGCAAGCATTTTACGAAAAGCACCATGAATAAAATGTGAACCACCATCAGTCATTAGATATCTAGGGACTCCAAACCTCGGAAAAATAACTTCTTTAAGCATCGTAATAGAGGTGTTATGATCAGCACTACTAGTTGGAATAGCTTCTACCCACTTAGTAACGTAATCAACAACAACTAAAATATGTGTATACCCATTAGAGGAAGGAAACGGTCCCATATAATCAAAGCCCAAAACATCAAATGGTTCAATAAAAAGAGAGTAATTCATAGGTATTTCTTGACGTCTACTAATATTACCAATTCTTTGACATTCATCACAAGACAAGACAAACTTACGGGCATCCTTGAAGAGAGTAGGCCAATAAAAACCGAATTGCAATACCTTATGCGCAGTTCTATCTCCAATGTGATGTCCTCCATAAGCCTCGGAGTGGCACTTGCGTAGGATCTATTCCTGTTCATGCTCAGGTACACAATGTCTAATAACACCATCTACTCCTTCTTTATAAAGGTGTGGGTCATCCCAGAAGTAATGTCTTAAATAATAGAAAAACTTTTTCTTTTGCTGGTATGTGAAACTAGGTGGTATGAATTTAGCAACAATGTAATTAGCATAATGAGCATACCATGGAGCAGTACGAGAAGCATTTATGACAACTAATTGTTCATCAGGAAAGCTATCATCAATAGGTAGTGGGTCATCAAGAACATTTTCTAACCTAGAAAAGTTGTCTGCAACGGGGTTCTCAGCTCCTTTTGTATCAATAATATGCAAATCAAATTCTTGTAGTAGGAGAACCCATCTAATAAGTCTAGGTTTAGCATCTTTATTTTCCATAAGATATTTAATAGCAGCATGATCAGTGTGAACTGTTACTTTAGAGTCAACAATATAAGGTCTGAACTTATCACAAGCAAATACAACTGCTAAAAATTCTTTTTCAGTAGTAGCATAATTTCTGTGGGCACTGTCTGAGTTTTACTACCATATTGAATAACATTTAGTTTCTTATCAACTCTTTGTCCTAAAACAGCACCTACAACATAATCACTAGCATCACACATAATTTCAAAGGGTAAATTCCAATCAGGTGGCTAAACAGTAGGTGCAGAAATCAAAGCTTTCTTAAGTATTTCAAATGCTTCTACACAATCATCATAGAAGACAAAAGGAATATCTTTTTGTAAGAGATTAGTTAAAGGCCTAGAAATTTTAAAGAAGTCCTTAATGAACCTCCTATAAAAATTGGCATGACCAAGGAAACTTCTTATACCTTTAATGTCATTGGGACATGGCATCTTTTCAATAGCATCAACTTTAGCTTTATCAACTTCAATACCTCTTTCAGAAATTTTATGCCCTAAGACAATGCCTTCATTAACCATAAAGTGGCACTTTTCCCAATTCAAGACAAGACTAGTATCTTTGCATCTCTGCAAAACTCGGTCAAGGTTTCTCAAGCAATCATAAAAAGAAGATCCATAAACATAGAAATCATCCATGAAAACCTCAACAATCTTTTCACAAGAGTCAGAGAATTAAGCCATCATGCATCTTTGAAAGGTAGCAGGTGCATTACATAAACCAAAAGGCATATGCCTATAAGCAAAAGTACCGAAAGGGCAAGTAAAAGTGGTCTTTTCTTGATCCTCTGCTGACATAGGTATTTGAGAGAAACCAGAGTAACCATCTAGAAAGCAAAAATGTGTATGTTTGGATAATCTTTCTAGCATTTGATCAATAAAAGGCAAAGGGTAATGATCCTTTTTAGTAGCTTTATTTAATTTGCGGAAATCAATTACCATCCACCTGTAACAATTCTTTGTGGGATCAATTCATCTTTATCATTAGGAACGACAGTAATACCTCCCTTCTTAGGGACACAATGGACATGACTTACCCACTGACTATCAGCAACGAGATAAATTATACCTTCCTCCAGGAGCTTTAGTATTTCTTTTCTTACCACTTCTTTCATCTTAGGATTTAACCGTCGTTGGTGATCAATAACTGGTTTGGCATCTTTCTCCAATTTTATTTTGTGTTGACATAGAGTTGGACTAATGCCCTTAAGATCATCAAGAGTATATCCAATAGCAACACGGTGCTTCTTCAGAGTTTTCAATAATTTCTCCTCTTCCTGCTCTGAAAGGTTAGCGCTAATAATAACAGGATATATCTTCTTTTCATCAAGATAAGCATATTTAAGAGTATCAGGTAATGGTTTAAGCTCAAACACGGGATCACTCTTGGGTGGAGGAGGATCCCCTAGGATTTTAACATGCAAGTTGTGTTTCAAAATAGGTCCCTGTTTAAAGAAAACTTCATCTATTTCCCTTCTTTCATTCATGAACATATCATTTTCATGGTCTAGCAAATATTGTGCTAAAGGATCATTAGGAGGCATGGCAATAGAAGCAAGACCAATAATTTCATCCTTACTAGGCAATTCTTTATCATGGGGTTTTCTAGGAAATTTAGCAAAATTAAACTCATGAGACATATCCCCCAAACCAATAGTAACAACATCCTTTTTGCAATCTATCTTAGCATTAACAATATTCAAGAAGGGTCTACCAAATATAATTGGACAAAAGCTATCTTGTGGGGAACCAAGAACAAGAAAATCAGCGGGATATTTAACTTTCCCACACAAGACTTCAACATCTCTAACTGTTGGCAAGCTTAATTGTAACATCAATTTCTTTCATCTTAGCAGGTGCAGTATCATGCATAATTTCTTTGTATAAGGAATGAGGTATTGCACTAGCACTAGCACCCATATCACATAAGCCATGATAACAATGATCTCCTATTTTAACAGAAATAACAGGCATGCTACAACAAGTCTATGTTTATTTTTAGTATCCGGTCTAGCAATTCTAGCAGCTTCATCACAGAAGTAAATAACATGCACATCAATATTATCAGCCAAGACATCTTTAACCATAGCAATACTAGGTTCAATTTTAATTTGCGCAGGTGGTGTAGGTGTTTTAGTATTACTCTTACGAACCACAGTTGAAGCTTTAGCATGATCCTTCATCCTAACAGGGAAAGGTGGTTTCTCAACATAAGTAGTAGGAACAATAAGATCATTATAAGTGATAGTCTTCTCTTCAACTTTAATAGGTGCAACTACTTTTACTTCAGTGGGAGGATTATATTTAAACCACTTCTCCTTACGGAGGTCAACATGAGTAGCAAAAGATTCACAGAAAGAAGCTGCTATCCCAGAGTCAAGTCCACATTTAGTGCTAAATTCACGGAAAACATCGGTATCCATAAAAGATTTAACACAATCAAACTTAGGTGTCATACATGACTCCTTACCTTTGTCAAGATCCCAATCTTCAGAGTTGCATTTAATTCTTTCCAATAAATCCCATCTGAATTTAATAGTCTTCATCATAAAGGAACAAGTACAAGAAGTATCGAGCATGGAGTGATTGTTGAGAGAAAGCCGAGCATAAATTTTTTGAATAATCATTTCTCTTGAGAGCTCATGATTGGGGCATGAATATAACATTGACTTAAGCCTCCTCCAAGCTTGAGTGATGCTTTCTCCATCATGAGGCCAAAAAATATATATATATAATTGCGATCACAATGAACAAGATGCATAGGATAAAACTTCTGATGAAATTCCAATTTCAATCGTTTGTAGTTCCATGATCCCATATCATAGCCTATACCATGTCAATGCCTCTCCCTTCAAAGATAAAGGGAAGACCTTCTTCTTGACAACATCATCGGGCATACCTGCAAGCTTAAATAATCCACAAACTTCATCCACATAGATTAGGTGCAAGTCGGGATGCAATGTTCCATTTCCTGTAAAAAGATTAGCTAGCAGTTTCTCTATCATACCCAAAGGAATTTCAAAGTAAACATTTTTAGTAGGTTTAGTAGGTTGAGGAGAAACTCTTTGCTCTACTGGTCGGGGTGAAGATACCCCAAACAAGCCCCTCGAAGGATTATGTTCCATAGTAACAAGTGACAGTAAATTTCAGCCCACTTTATAAACTTTTCCTTACCAAGTTCCACTTACCAAAGGCGCTTCACTCCTCGGCAACGGTGCCAGAAAAGAGTATTGATGACCCACAAGTGTAGGGGATCTATCATAGTCCATTCGATAAGTAAGAGTGTCGAACCCAATGAGGAGCAGAAGGAAATGACAAGCGGTTTTCAGTAAGGTATTCTCTGCAAACACTGAAATTATCGGTAACAGATAGTTTTGTGATAAGGTAATTTGTAATGGGTAAAAAGCAACGAAAGTAAATAAGGTGCAGAAAGGTGGCCCAATCCTTTTTTTAGCAAAGGACAAGCCTGAACAAATTCTCATATGAAGAAAAACGCTCCCGAGGACACAGGGGAATTATCATCAAGCTAGTTTTCATCACGCTCATATGATTCGCGTTCGTTACTTTGATAATTTGATATGTGGGTGGACCGGTGCTTGGGTACTGCCCTTTGTTGGAAAAGCATCCCACTTATAATTAACCCCTATTGCAAGCATCCGCAACTACAAAAGAAGTATTAAGGTAAACCTAACCATAACATGAAACATATGGATCCAAATCAGCCCCTTACGAAGCAACACATAAACTAGGGTTTAAGCTTCTGTCACTCTAGCAACCCATCATCTACTTATTACTTCCCAATGCCTTCCTCTAGGCCCAAAGAATGGTGAAGTGTCATGTAGTCGACGTTCACATAACACCACTAGAGGAGAGACAACATACATCTCATCAAAATATCGAACGAATACCAAATTCACATGACTACTTATAGCAAGACTTCTCCCATGTCCTCAGGAACAAACGTAACTACTCACAAATCATATTCATGTTCATAATCAGAGGGGTATTAATATGCATTAAGGATCTGAACATATGATCTTCCACCGAATAAACCAACTAGCATCAACTACAAGGAGTAATCAACACTACTAGCAACCTACAGGTACCAATCTGGGGTTTTGGGACATAGATTGAATACAAGAGATGAACTAGGGTTTGAGAGGAGATGGTGTTAGTGAAGATGTTGATGGAGATTGACCCCCTCCCGATGAGAGGATCGATGGTGATGACGATGTCGATGATTTCCCCCTCCCGGAGGGATGTTTCCCCGGCAGAACAGCTCCGCCGGAGCCCTGGATTGGTTCCGCCAAGGTTCCGCCTCGTGGCGGCGGAGTTTCATCCCGAAAGCTTGCTTATGATTTTTTCCAGGGTAAAAGACTTCATATAGCAGAAGATGGTCATCGAAAGGCTGCCAGGGGGCTCACGAGGCAGGTGGGCGTGCCTAGGGGGGTAGGGCGCGCCCCCCACCCTCGTGGATGGTGGGTGTCCCCCCTCTGGTGTTTCTTCCCCTAAGTATTTTTTATTAATTCCAAAAATGACTTTCGTTGAGTTTCATGACTTTTGGAGTTGTGCAGAATAGGTCTCTAATATTTTCTCCTTTTCCAGCCCAGAATCCCAGCTGCCGGCATTTTCCCTCTTCATGTAAACCTTGTAAAATAAGATAGAATGTGCATAAGTATTGTGACATAACGTGTAATAACAGCCCATAATGCAATAAATATCGATATAAAAGCATGATGCAAAATGGATGTATCAGTAGTGTGATCTCTCCCTGACTATAGCGCCAGAAAAGCTCATGTCTAGTAGGACTACGTCAGTATTTCCCCAAAGAGGAAGGGATGATGCAGCACAACGACGATAGGTATTTCCCTCAGTGAAGAAACCAAGGTTATCGAACCAGTAGGACAACCAAGCAACACAACATAAACAACACCTGCACACAAATAATAGCACCTCGCAACCCGGCGTGCTAAAGGGTTGTCAATCCCTTTCGGGTAACGATGCCAAAAAATTGTAGTAGATTGAAATAATAGATCACAAATAAAATAAAGTGCAGCAAAGTATTTTCATATTTTTGGTTTAATAGATTTGGATAAAAATGCAAAGGAAAAGTATATCGCAAGAACATATATGATGAAGAAGACCCAGGAGCTGTAGGTTTCACTAGTGGCTTCTCTCGAGAAAGATAGCAAATGGTGGGTAAACAAATTACTGTTGGGCAATTGATAGAACCTCAAATAATTATGACGATATCCAGGCAATGGTGATTACATAGGCATCACGTCCAAGATTAGTAGACCGACTCCTGCCTGCATCTACTACTATTACTCCACACATCGACCACTATCCAGCATGCATCTAGTGTATTAAGTTCCTGGAAAAACAGAGTAATGCAATATGAACGATGACATGATGTAGACAAGATCCGTTTATCTATTGCGTAGATATAGATCCCATCTTTTTATCGTTAGTAGCAACGATACATACGTGTCGGTTTCCTTTCTGTCACTGGGATCAAGCACTGTAAGATCGAACCCACTACCGGGCACCTCTTCCCATTGCAAGATAAATAGATCAAGTTGGCCAAACAAAACACAAATATCAGAGAGGAAATACGAGGCTATAAGAGATCATGCATATAAGAGATCATGCATATAAGAGATCAAAGAAACTCAAATAACTTTCATGGATATAAAAAGATATGACTGATCATGAACTCAAAGTTCATCAGATCCCAACAAACACACCGCAAAAAGAGTTACATCATATGGATCTCCAAGAGACCATTGTATTGAGAATGCAGCGAGAGAGAGAAAGCCATCTAGCTACTAAATACGAACCTGAAGGTCTACAAAGAACTACTCACGCATCATCAGAGAGGCACCAATGGAGGTGGTGAACCCCATCCGAGATGGTGTCTAGATTGGATCTGGTGGTTCTGGACTCTGCGGCGGCTGGATGAATATTTCGTCGACGTCTCTAGGGTCCTGGTATTTTTGGGGTATTTATAGAGCAAAGAGGCGGTCCCGGGGGCACCCGAGGTGGGCACAACCCACCAGGGCACGCCTGGGTCCAGGCACGCCCTGGTGGGTTGTCCCCTCCTCGAGACTCCCCCCAGGTGCAACTAGGGTCCAACTTCTTCCTTCTGGCCCATAAAAAATCATCATGGAGTTTCGTGGCATTTGGACTTCGTCTGATATTGATTTCCTGCGATGTAAAAACAGCAACTGGCACTTGGCACTATGTCAATAGGTTAGTACCAAAAAATTATATAAAATGACTACAAAATGATTATAAAACATCCAAGATTGATAATAAAATAGCATGGAACAATAAAAAATTATAGATACGTTGGAGATGTATCAGCATTCCCAAGCTTAACTCATGCTCGTCCTCGAGTAGGTAAGTGATAAAAACAGAATTTTTGATGTGGAGTGTTGTTTATCATGTCATATCATATTCTTTTCTTTGCAGCATGGACATTTGTACTTTTATGTGATTCAAAGCAATAGTCTAGTTTTGACATAATAATTTAGATACTCAAGCATATCAACAAGCAACCATATCTTTCAAAATATCAATGCTAAAATAAGTTATCCCTAGCCCATCATGCTCAAACATTGATCCTTTCATGAAACACACTCGAATATTAGCTACACCCAATACTTAAGTACGATCATATTGCCTCCTAGTTGGTGCTTTTTATGAGAGAAGATGGAGACTCAAATTCAAAATAAAAATTGCATAAAGTAAAAGATAGGCCCTTCGCAGAGGGAAGTAAGGATTTGTAGAGGTGCCAGATATCAAAGCAAAAAATTAGAGATAAAAACATTTTGGGAGGTGTATCCATCCCACCAACGAAAACGACTCGGAGTTCCCAACACTTTCCATGCTAGATATGCCATAGGCAGTTCCCAAACAGAAAACAAAGTTTATTCCTTTTTCCACCATTCTTTCACTTTCCATGGCTAGCCGTATCCATGGTTGCCCTCCATACCAACACTTTCCAATGAATTTATTATTTGAAAACATAAAGTGAATTCATTTTTGCATTTCGGGACTGGGCATCCCTAAAACCTTTGCCTTACTCTTGTGCAATGACAAGTGAATAAACACTCATTATGAGAATAACACATCCAGCATGGAAAATATTAGCCACCCGTTACCGTTTCGAGAGCAAAACAAATACACAAAAGAGAAGTTTATTTTGAAAATTACAGATGGCACATGCAAATTTGCTTAGAACGGCAAAAGAATACCGCATATAGGTACATATAGTGGACTCATGTGGCAAAACTGGTTTAAAGGATTTTGGATGCACAACTAGAGGTCATACTTGGTGCAAAATGAAGGCTAGCAAAAAGATTGAGAAGCGACCAACCAAGAAACGAATAATCTCATAAGCAAGCATTAACCATGACTAATACCGAATACTGCACCACAAGTAGGATATAATTTCCATTGCATGATTATTGACTTTTGTGCATGCATAGGGAATCACAAACCTTAACAACAATATTCTTACTAGAGCACAATTACTCATCAACATAACTCACATATCACATCATCATATCTCAAAACTATTACTAAGAATCAAGTTTATTTTGTCCAATGATCTTCCTGACATTTTTTTCTTTATCCTTCTTGAATATCTATCACTTTGGGACTAATTTTCATGTGTTTCTTTTCATAAGCTCAAACAAATATAAGTGAAGATCATGAGCATAACAAATTTCTTTCTCTCAAAATAATTTAAGTGAAGCAAGGGAGAATTTCTTCAAAATTTTACTAACTCTCAAATAAATCTAAGTGAAGCAAGAGAGCATTTCTTCAAAAATATTAAGCACACCATGCTCAAAAAGATATAAGTGAAGCACTAGAGCAAGTCCTAGCTCATAAAAGATTTAAGTGAAGCATAGAGAGCAATTCTAACAAGTCATGACATAATTTTGGCTCTCCCAAATAGGTGTGTCCAGCAAGGATTGATGACTTAAAACACAAAATAAAACAAGCAAAGACACATATCATACAAGACACTCCAAGCAAAACACATATCATGTGACGAATAAAAATATAGTCTCAAGTAAAATACCGATGGTCGTTTGAAGAAAGAGGGGATGCCACTCAGGGGCATCTCCAAGCTTAGTTGGTTGCTCATTCTTGGATAATAGCTTGGGATGTCGGGGCATCCCCAAGCTTAGGCTCTTCTATCCTTCTTTCATCCATCATAAGATAACCCAAAACTTGAACACTTCAATCACACAAAAGTCAAGAAAACCTTCGTGAGATCCATTAGTGTAAGAAAAATAAATCACTACTATAACTGTTGTATCAAACCTATTCTTATTTTGTTTTTGTGTTATACTACTGTATTCCAACTTTTCTAGCGACGTGCTTCGCACACAGGTGGCTGGCGGGTGTCTGTTTCTCCAACTTTAGTTGAATCGAGTTTGACTACGGCCGGTCCTTGTTGAAGGTTAAAACAACACACTTGACGAAAAATCGTTGTGGTTTTGATGCGTAGGTAAGAACGGTTCTTGCTATAAGCCCGTAGCAGCCACATAAAACTTGCAACAACAAAGTAGAGGACGTCTAACTTTTTTTGCAGGGCATGTTGTGATGTGATATGGTCAAGACGTGATGAGATATAAATTATTGTATGAGATGATCATGCTTTGTAAAAGTTGTCGGCAACTAGCAGGAGCCTTATGGTTGTCACTTCATTGTATGAAATGCAGTCGCCATGTAATTGCTTTCTTTATCACTAAGCGGTAGCGATAGTCGTAGAAGCAATAGTTGGCGAGACGACAATGATGCTACGAAGGAGATCAGGTGTCAAGCCGGTGATGATGGAGATAATGATGGTGCTTTGGAGATGGAGATCAAAGGCACAAGATGATGATGGCCATATCATGTCACATGTTTTGATTGCATGTGATGTTTATCCTTTATGCATCTTATTTTGCTTAGTACAGCGATAGCATTATAAGATGATCTCTCACTAAATTTGAAGGTATAAGTGTTCTCCCTGAGTATGCACTGTTGCTACAATTCGTCGTGCCGAGACACCACGTGATGATCGAGTGTGATAAGCTCTACGTTCACATACAACGGGTGCAAGCTAGTTTTGCACACGAAGAATACTCGGGTTAAACGTGACGAGCCTAGCATATGCATATATGGCCTCGGAACACTGAGACCGAAAGGTCGAGCATGAATCATATAGTAGATATGATCAACATAGTGATGTTCACCGTTGAAAACTACTCCATCTCACGTGATGATCGGACATGGTTTAGTTGATATGGATCATTTGATCATTTAGATGACTGGAGGGATGTCTATCTAAGTGGGAGTTCTTAAGTAATAGGGACATTTACATTTGTGCCCCTAACTCGAACCCACTACTCAAATTTACCCCTAACTTTTTGATGTGCTCAAATTTGCCCCTAAAAAGCATTTTAAGTCACAGGAATGCCCTTCCATCCGGTCAAAGTTGTTTGACCAAAACTTTGAAAATTCATAACAAATTCATATGAACTTATAAGAATGCAAAATAAGATATCAAAATGCTCATAAAAACAACACCTATATGCACATGTCATTTACGTTCATGACAAAAGCACTCTTTAAAGCTTTTTAGGGTTTATAACATTAAATTTTTTTAGGGTGAATGCAAATAAATGCACATGTAGGTGAGGAACGTAAATGACATGCACGTATAGGTGATGTTTGTATGAACATTTGGATATCTTATTTGCATTTTTCTGACTTGCATGAATTTGTTATGAATTTTCAAAGTTTTGGTCAAACAACTTTGACCAGATGGAAGGGCATTCCTGCGACTTAAAATGCTTTTTAGGGCAACTTTGAGCACATAAAAAATTTAGGGGTAAATCTGAGAGTGGGCGCAAATTAGGGGCATAAATGTAAATGTCCCTAAGTAATATGATTAATTGAACTTTAATTTATCTTGAACTTGGTACCTGATAGTATTTTGCATGTCTATGTCGTTGTAGATCAATGGCCCGTGCTACCTTTCCTTTGAATTTTAATGCGTTCCTAGAGAAAGCTAAGTTGAAAGATGATGGTAGCAATTACACGGACTGGGTCGTAACTTGAGGATTATCCTCATTGCTGCATAGAAGAATTACGTCCTGGAAGCACCACTAGGTATACCACCCGCGCCAGCAACTGCAGACATTTTGAATGCCTGGCAGTCGCGTGTTGATGATTACTCGATAGTTCAGCGTGCGATGCTTTACGGCTTAGAATCGGGACTTCAACTACGTTTTGAACGTCATGGAGCATATGAGATGTTCCAAGAGTTGAAGCTAATATTTCAATGCCCGGATTGAGAGATATGAAGTCTCCAATAAGTTCTACAGCTGCAAAATGGAGGACAATAGCTCTATCAGTGAACATATACTCAAAATGTCTGGGTACCACAACCACTTGACTCAACTGGGAGTTAATCTTCCTAATGATAGTGTCATTGACAGAGTTCTTCAATCACTGCCACCAAGCTTCAAAAGCTTCATGATGAATTATAATATGCAAGGGATGGATAAGGCAATTCCCAAGCTCTTTGCGATGCTAAAGGCCGCGAAGGTAGAAGTCGAGAAGGAGCATCAAGTGTTGATGGTTAACAAGACCACTAGTTTCAAGAAGGGCAAAGGGAAGAAGGGGAACTTCGAGAAGAACGGCAAGAAAGTTGCTGCTCAAGTGAAGAAGCCCAAGTCTGGACCTAAGCCTGAAACTGAGTGCTTCTACTACAAAGGAACTGGTCACTGGAAGCAGAACTGCCCCAAGTATTTGGCGGATAAGAAGGATGGCAAAGTGAAAGGTATATGTGATATACATGTTATTGATGTGTACCTTACTAATGCTCGTAGTAGCGCCTGGGTATTTGATACTGGTTATGTTGCTCATATTTGCAACTCGAAACAGGGGCTACGAATTAAATGAAGATTGGCTAAGGACGAGGTGACGATGCGCGTGGGAAATGGTTCCAAAGTTGATGTGATCACCGTCGACACGCTACCAAATAACAATTATTCAGGTCTAAAACTAATCCTGAAGGTAGATGTAGAGGTAGCGTGCAGACGGTGATCACATCGACTTTGGAACCATTTCCCACGCGCATCGTCACCTCGTCCTTAGCCAATCTTCGTTTAATCCATAGCCCCTGTTTCGAGTTGCAAATATTAGCAACAGAACCAGTATCAAATACCTAGGCGCTACTACGAGTATTAGTAAGTTGCACATCAATAACATGTATATCAAATATACCTTTCACTTTGCCATCCTTCTTATTCGCCAAATTCTTGGCGTAGTTCCGCTTCCAGTGACCATTCACTTTGCAGTAGAAGCACTCAGTGACCAGACTTGGGCTGTTTCACTTGAGCAGTGATACGTCTCCAACGTATGTATAATTTTTGATTGTTCCATGCTATTATATTACCCGTTTTGGATGTTTATGGGCTTTACTATACACTTCTATATCATTTTTGGGACTAACCTACTAACCGGAGGCCCAGCCCAAATTGCCGTCTTTTTGCCTATTTCAGTGTTTTGAAGAAAAGGATTATCAAACGGAGTCCAAATGGAATGAAAACTTCGGGAGAGATCTTTTTGGAACAAACGCAATCCAGGAACTTGGAGTGGAGGTCAAGAAACACATGAGGAAGCCACGAGGTAGGAGGGCGCGCCCCCCACCCTCGTTGGCCCCTCGTGGCTCCCCTGACCGACTTCTTTGGCCTATATATATTCACGGACCCCGAAAACATCTAGGAGCACCACGAAACCCTATTTCCACCGCTGCAACCTTGTGTACCCGCGAGATCCCATATTGGAGCCTTTTCCGGCGCTCCGCCCGAGGGGGAATCGATCACGGAGGGCTTCTACATCAACACCATAGCCTCTCCGATGAGTTATTAGCTAGATGGCTTCTTCTCTCTCTTTGAATCTGAATACAATGTTCTCCTCAATCTTCTTGGAGATCTATTCGATGTAACTCTTTTTGCAGTGTGTTTGTCGAGATCCAATGAATTGTGGGTTTATGATCAAGTTTATCTATGAGAAATATTTGAATCTCCTCTGAATTCTTTTATGTATGATTGGTTATCTTTGCAAGTTTGTTTGAATTATCTGTTTGGTTTGGCCTACAAGATTGATCTTTCTTGCAATGGGAGAAGTGCTTAGCTTTTGGGTTCAATCTTGCGGTGTCCTTTCCCAGTGACAGCAGGGGCAGCAAGGCACGTATTGTATTGTTGCCATCGAGGATAAAAAGATGGGTGAGGGAGTCCTAGATTAGGGGGTCCTTGGAAAGCCGGACTACATGCCTATGCCGGACTGTTGGACTATGAAGATACAAGATTGAAGAGTTCGTCCCGTGTACGGGTGGGACTCTCCTTTGCGTGGAAGGCAAGCTTGGCAGTTTCGATATGTAGATTCCCTTCTCTGTAACTGACTCTGTGTAACCCTAGCCCCTCCAGTGTCCATATAAACCGGAGGGTTTAGTCCGTAGGACAACAACAATCATAATCATAGGCTAGCTTCTAGGGTTTAGCCTCTACGATCTCGTGGTAGATCAACTCTTGTAATACTCATATCATCAAGATCAATCAAGCAGGAAGTAGGGTATTACCTCCATAGAGAGGGCCCGAACCTGGGTAAACATCGTGTCCCCCGCCTCCTGTTACCATTAGCCTTAGACGCATAGTTCGGGACCCCCTACCCGAGATCCGCCGGTTTTGACACCGACATTGGTGCTTTCATTGAGAGTTCCACTATGACGTCGAAATAAGGCTTGATGGCTTCTTCAATCATCTACAACGACGCGGTCCAGGGTGAGGTTTTCCTCCCCGGACAGATCTTCGTATTCGGCGGCTTCGCACTGCTGGCCAACTCGCTTGGCCATCTGGAGCAGATCGATAACTACGCCCCTGGCCATCAGGTCAGGTTTGGAAGCCTGAACTACACTGCCTATGTCTGAGGAGACTTGATCTTCGACGGATTCAAGCCCATGACAGGTGCACCCTACCACCACGATGAGCATGACCTAGATCTGCCATCAGATGGTGTTCAGGAGATCACACCTGCAACTGCCCTTGCCTTAGATCCAGTACAGGACGTGCCATCCAAGGACGGGAGGATGGACCCCGCCACGGAAGCCACACACTCAACGGCGATAGAGCCGAACACAGATTTCACCTCCAATGAGGTCTGTGTCATCGGACCCTCGGACTCATCTCCGGCCACAGACTCTGAACCGTGCGTATCCGTGCCCATTGGATCTAACTGGGCACTGATCTTGGAGTTCAGCTCCGCGGACATCTTTCAACACTCGCCCTTGGGTGACGTGCTAAACTCATTAAAATCTCTCTCCTTGTCAGGAGACTCTTGGCCGAAATATGTCCGGCTTGAGTGGGAAGCGGGCGACGAAGGAATTCGTTACCCACCCACCACCCACTTAATAGCCATTGTCAACGAATTAACCGACAGGCTTGATTTTGACTCCGAAGATATTGACGGTATGGACGACGATGCCGGAGAAGAATAGGAACCACCGCCCACAGGGCGCTGGACAACCACCTCATCGTATGACATATATATGGTGGACACACCCAAAGAAAACAATGGGGAGGATCAAAAGGATGCAACGACTCTTGAGAAGCAGCCAAAGCACCGACGTCAGCGGAGCCGCTCTAAACCCCGCCATAGCAAAAACAACGATACCGGTACAAGAAAGAATAACACCCCGGACGATGCGAAGACAACGAAGACCCCGTAGACCAAGCGATGGAGCAGGACGAGCAAGGAGACAACAAACACAGTCCGGGGCCGTTGTCCGATCACAACGATGCCGAAGACAAAACTTATAAACCTGTCTCCAGAGAGGAGAACAGTCTGGACGACGATGCGCACATCATCCCGGAAAAACACTTGGAACAAGAGCACCTCCACAAGAGACTTATTTCCACCACGAGGAGCTTGAAGAAGCAGAAGCGATGGCTTAAAGCCGCGCAGGATACGCTCAACCATAGATGGAACAAAGTGCTTGACACTGAGGAAAGATACGGCGGTGATCGCCAGACAACAAGCTACCCAAAATGTAAGCTGCTGCCCGAATTCGACGACGAGGCTATCGTGCCCATTCCGCCGAAAAACAATAGAACCGATCTGCCAGACCGGCCACCTCGTGGCTGAGACAAAGCGGCTAATGATGTCACACACAAATCAGAACCCCATAAAGGAAGGGAGGTCACAGCCAAGTACCAGAAACAGGATCTACGTGATCACCTGGATAAAAGATCTGGCATAACCAGGTCCATCTATGGATCTAGGAAACGTGTTCCTATGCAGGATCAGGGCCACCAAACTGACTATACTGATTGACTACCAGCTCGGAATCAACACCGAACACTACAGCTGTCAGACCCATGCCACGACAAAGCCACATACAGGGGTGCCGCACACCCCCTATGCTTCACCGATGAGGTGCTAGATCATGAATTTTTAGAGGGGTTCAAACCCGTAAACATCGAGGCATACGACGGAACGACAGACCCTGCGGTCTGGATTGAGGACTTTATTCTTCACATCCATATGGCTCGCGGAGACGATCTCCACGCCATCAAATACTTGCCCCTCAAGTTGAAAGGACCAACTCGGCACTGGTTGAAAAGCCTCCCCGAAAATTCCATTGGAAGCTGGGAGGAACTCGAGGACGCTTTCAGGGCTAATTTTCAAGGGACCTATGTCCGACCTCCGGATGTAGACGATTTAAGTCACATAAACCAACAACCCGGAGAGTCAGCTCGTAAGCTTTGGAACAGATTTCTCACAAGGAAGAACCAAATCGTCGACTGTCCGGATGCCGAAGCCCTAGCAGCTTTCAAACACAGTGTCCGGGACGAATGGCTTGCCAGACACCTCGGCCAGGAAAAGCCAAGGACAATGCCAGCCCTAACAACTCTTATGACCCACCTTTGCGCAGGCGAGGAAAGTTGGTTGGCCCGCAGCAGCACCAGCGATCTAGGCACATCCTAAAACAGGGATGGCAATGGAAAACCATGACGCAATAAAACAAATGTCAAAATAATGAAGACATCCCAGACAATACAGCGGTGAACGCCGGATTCAGAGGCTCCAGACCCGGTAAATGAAAAAAGCCATTTAAAGGCAGCAGAGATGGTCCGTCCAGCCTAAATAAAATTCTAGACAGATCCTGTCAGATTCATGGCACCCCCGAGAAACCTGCGAATCACACCAACAGAGAATGCTGGGTCTTCAAGCAGGTTGGCAAGCTAAACTCTGAACAGAAAGGGAAGGAGCCGCTAAGTGAAGATGAGGACAAACCTCGCCAGCCGAACACTGGGGGCCAGAAAAAATTTCCACCGGAGGTCAAAACAGTGAACATGATTTATGTCACCCACATCCCAAAGAGGAAGCGCAAACACGCACTCCGAGACGTATATGCCGTAGAGCCCGTCGCCCCCAAATTCAACCCATGGTTGGCCTTCCCGATCACTTTCGATCATAGGGATCATCCGACTAGTATCCGTCATGGGGGTTCGACTGCCTTGGTGCTCGACCCAATAATCAACGGATACCATCTCACCCGAGTCCTCATGGATGGCGGTAGTAGTCTTAATCTGATATATCAGGACACTGTCCGCAAGATTGGGATAGACCCATCAAGAATCAACCAAAGTAGCACTACCTTTAAAGGAGTAATACCAGGCATAGAGGCCTGCTGCACGGGCTCTTTAACGTTGGGGGTTATATTCGGTTCTCCCGATAACTTTCGAAGCGAAGAACTAATCTTTGACGTTGCTCCATTCTGAAGCGGCTATCATGCACTACTCGGAAGAACGGCCTTCGCTCGTTTCAATGCGGTGCTGCATTACTCTTATCTCAAACTCAAGATGCCCGGTCCACGCGGCGTTATCACAATGAGCAGAAACACAGAGCGTTCTCTTCGTATGGAAGAATACGTTGCGACTCTAATAGACGAATCACGGAATGGCCTTTCCAACCCGAGCAACTCATCGGTCTTCGAGACCATGGACACGGCTAGAAGTGTTCGACGCACACCTAGTTGTAGCAGCTCAGATAAACCTGAGCTTGATGAACGACTATGCCCCCATATGTGGCGTGGGGGGTTGCCCGCATGTAAAAGGTCCACAATTCGGCTTGACCCTATTTACACTCAAGAGATTACGTTTTCACGGTTCATTAAGATAAACCTACTTTGCGCACTGTTATACCAGATTCTTTCACCTAGATTTTTCCTTTTTTCACAGATGACCATCGTGCTATACCCTTCAAAGATACGGCACAACAGAGACAAATGCGTAGACGTGCAGCAGGGACCCGTTCAAAGGTTTCTTTTTAGATTAAGACCCTGTGTAAACATTTTTATTGTCTCTTGTTGTCTCACACCCTCCTGGCACTTAAAATGACCAAGAGGGATACCGGCATTATTGGCGAGCTTATGATTCGCTGTTGTAAAATAGATGTTACAGAGGCAGCAACCAGTGTGTTTTTGAGATCTATACTCTCACCACAGGTGCTCTTTCATCACGCCGGATTGATGCACGTACCTTGAAATTTAGGGATCATTATTGAGGGTTGTATTCAGCCCAGTATATGTTGTAAAGTCTGAATACCTTCGGGAGTGTTCAGCTTCGCGAGTTTGGCCTTATATGCATCAGCTCCGAATCATATTTTTGGTCAATAGTTGGGTTTGCCCAGCTCCCGTGTTTTGCTACCTTACGTTCCGCTCTATCAGCTAAGGTGGCACAGGGAGAACTACTATGATTGTGCCCTGGTTCATCCGGATGAGCACCTTAGTAGAGAAAGCCGAAAACTGAGTGTCATGATAAAGCGAGAGACTGGTCAACCACTGGATGACTCAGCGGAATCCTAGCAATTCCTCTGCATTAACGAAGGACCGGTTTTCCGGTCATGTATGTAAACGTGCCGTATTCGGATAAACGCGGACATACCAGGGGCCATATAGTAGCCCCGCCATCAAACTCCTATGGCTAAGTGAAAGTGTTAAAGCTATATAGTCTGATTGCCTCATTCGCTGCACTACCACCTCCTTAACGGACCAAGACGTTGGATCAAGTGTGATTACACGCTTTAACCGAACACCCCCCGCGTTATACGCGAGGGGGCTGAAGCCGACGACTGCAAACTTTCAGGTTATATACATATATACATAAACGCCGCATAGGAGGCACTACAATACTTCACAAGCAAAGGTATAAATGCCGCCTTTATTATCAAAAGCATTGTTTGTACAATCCAGATACATGTCATTCGAACATGATATTCTTTGAGCACTGAGCCTCTATTAAACGGGCACCTTCTAAGACTTATTCAAAATAGTGCTCGGGCGAGTCCTGGCCCCTGGGTGGACCCCTGGTTGCAATATCGGTTTCCTCCATCCTTGCCCGGTATGTCTTAACACGGGCAAGGGCCATCCGCACACCCTCTATGCACGCCGATTGCTTAACAGCGTCGATATGCGGCACAGCACAAATAAATCATTGCACGAAACCGAAATATCTATCCGGACTTGGTTCTTCCGGCCATAGGCGATCCATGACAGCCTTCATGGCAAGCCCGGATAACCTATGGAGCTCGGCCCATTCGGCCATTTGCTCGTTCAACAGCAGTGGACGCCTTGGAGTACTGAACTGCGACCAGAACAATCTTTCTACTTCATGATCTTCTTGATCTCGGAAATACTGTATCGCATCGGCAGCACTCTTTGACAAATCCAAGTACGCGTCTGGAGAACTCCACAATTGATCAAGAGGGGCATACTTCGGATCATCAATTTAGTTTGCAATAAAAAGGGCTTCCTAACCGCGATCTCACTGGCTTGCTGGAGCTCCTCCCGAGCCGCTCTAATCTCAGAGCGAGTTTCCTTCGCTGCTTGTAAGGCCTTTTCCAGGTCAACCGTTTTCGCTTGGTTTTCCCTTTCGAGAAGCTCATATCGGCTAGCAGCATTCAGTAGCTCAAGAGCCATGTTGGACATTCTATCCTCACTTTGGCAATGAGCAGCCCGTTCGACTTTTAATTCATCAGCTTCCTTCTCGGAAGCCGCATTGCTTCTCCTGGCTTGCTCCTTGGCCTGGGCAAGCTCAGCCCGAAGGGTCTCTACGGTGGCAGCACCATCTGCAATCAAAGCATATTATAAATCACAGCATCATGCTCTTATTAATATTCGCTGACCACCCAAATATACATACCTTGTGCCTCGTCAAGTCGCTTGTTCACAAGCGTGATGTCTTCATCCGCCACATCAAGTTGCCGCTTCAATTCGGCAAATTCGGCAGCCCGGGCAGCTACCGGGGCTGCATCTGCTTGTATACAAAATTGGCACAATCATTACCTAAGATTATTTCTATTTTTGATCCTATGATCGCCCCGTTCGGATGGCAACCAGAGTCTCAGGGGCTGCTATCTATACACAGTGCACCTTGCATTTACGGTACAATCAAAAATATCACATTGCATACCTCAAAGCCTCTTAGCAGGCTCGTAAAAGCTTCATTCAACCCGCTTTTTGTGGAAGAAATCCTCTCAACCACCGTACCCATTAAGGTACGATGTGCCTCTGAGATAGGCGCTTGCCGCAGAAGACCCGTCAATGTGTCCGGCTGTATATAGGACAGTTCAAGGTTTTTTCTGTTGGTCTCTCTAGGAGCCGAACACCCCGGACCTTGGGCGGCCGAAGAGTTACCTTCTGACCTTTGCGGATCGGGAGAGATCCTCCGCGACACCTCAGGGTCGTCCGCCTTATAAGGCGGAGAAGTAGGAGGAGGCATTTCGCTCTCCATCATCTCCGAAAGAAGATCCCCCGAGGACGAAGATTGTTGAGGGAGGCTATAGGCCGAACTGCAAAACATACGTCTCAGTCATTATTCTCAGGAAAAGAATGGGGTATGCTTACAAAGCACTTTTGTTCACTTACGGCTCGGTTAACGACTGGCCCCCCTGTGGGCGCTGTGCAGCAATGTTGCCCTCTGGGGCAGGGCCCCCTGATAAAGGTTTCTTCCGTCATCTGGAGACCTCTGCTTCCAAGTTTTCGGGGGCGGCAATTTTCTTCCCGTGGGGAGAGGGGATACTGGATCCTCCTCCCCGTTCATCCCCCAACACGGGAGTACCAATTTCCCCAGTCATGATGCCTAACGTACCTCCAGCATGAAGTCCGCTTTTGGCTTCCCCATTCCTTTCCTTGTCCTTCCCTGATGGCACTTGATAAGGTGCACGAGCAAACATCCTGGTTAATACAGTATCCGTCGAATCTTCGGGAAGAGGAGCCGAACACCTGATCCTCTCCGCCTTTCTTATCCAGCCCTGGTCAAGGATGGGTTTTCAGGATAATGTTGTGATGAAAGTGTGTTATATCGACTAGAGGGGAGGGGGTGAATAGGCGATTTTTATGAATTCTTCACTGAGAAATTTGCCGGTGAGGAAATTCCTTAGAGAAGAACTACTTGCAGTGGAATAAGTACTCAGAAGTAAGCATAACAGAATACAGGCATGGTCATCATGATGAAATGAAGACAAACACAGAGTACAGAAAGCGTAATCGCAGGATAACACAAGATGAAGACAAACAGACTGAAGAAATTGAACTGAGGAAATTGAGAAAGTCTTCAGTCAAAGTCTTCAAACACATATATGAACAATCACTCAACACAGTAATGAGGAAATGAAAGAGTTGAGGGAATAGAACCAGTAAGGTTGGTGAAGACAATGATTTTGTAGACCAGTTCCAACTGCTGTCTCAGTTGTATGTCTAGTTGGAGCGGCTGAGTATTTAAACTCGAGGACACACAGTCCCGGACACCCAGTCGCTGAGCACACAGCTCAAGAGACCAAGTCCTCACCGTATTCTCCTTGAACTAAGGTCACACAAACCTCGTCCAATCACTCGTGGTAAGTCTTCAGGCGACTTCCAAACCTTCACAGACTCGGTCACTCGGCGATCCACAATTCCTCTTGGATGCTCTAGACCATGACGCCTAACCGTCTGGAAGAAGCATAGTCTTCAAAGGTAACAAGCGTCGGATCCACGCAGGATCAATCTCTCCAGTGATGCTCAATCACTTTGGGTTTGTAGGTGTTTGGGTTTGGGTTTTTCATCACTCGACGATTTTCGCTCAAAGTCCTCGGAGGATGGGTTGCTCTCAAATGACAAGTGTCAGTTTCTCTCGGAGCAGCCAACCAGCTAGTGGTCGTAGGGGGCGGCTATTTATAGCCTAGGGAGCAGCCCGACATGATAAGACATAAATGCCCTTCAATGATATGACCGTTAGGTGGATAAGATATTTTGGGACAGCTGGCGCGCAGCACAACAACGGTCGGAAATTTGACTCTCAAATTCCTCAGGGCTATCATGTTCCTCACTGTGTAGGGAATCCGCACTGACGAATTCCTAACTCCTCAGTTAGAACAAATTACTCAGCGACCAGAAGAACTTCGTCTCTGTCACTGAAGAAATTGACTGAACTGTATGAGATTTCCAATGGCTTCACTCGAAGGGATTGGTAGGTGTAGGATTTTGAGTTGAGCATCACATGGAAATTTTTCCTTAGTGTTTACTTGACCCCCTTTAACAGTATGGTGTTTCCTATGACTCAAGAAAGAGAAAAACAAAACTATGAAAATGAAAGTCTTCACGCTTCATGTTCCTCAAATGAATACCAAGTCTTCAAGGTCACACCAATTTCTTCACTTTCAAAGTCTTTAGAAAGTCTTCAGAATATCAAAGTCTTCAGTCGAAGAACTTCATTTTTAGGGGTCGACTTTCTCTGTAAATATCAAACTCCTCATAGACTTATAGACATGTGTACACTCATAAACACATTAGTCCCTTAACCTATAAGTCTTCAATACACCAAAATCACTAAGGGGCACTAGATGCACTTACAATCTCCCCCTTTTTGGTGATTGATGACAATATAGGTTAAGTTTTCAACGGGGATAAACATATGAAGTGTAAGTACTGATATTGAGGAATTTGATTGCAAGATATAGAAGAACTCCCCCTGAAGATGTCCATAGTGAGGGATTTGCTTCTGAAGCAATGCACACTTGAAGAGTTGAATCATGGATATCTCCCCCTATATCTTGTAAATCATACACGCATTTGACATATAATATGAAGAATTTGAAATGCATGATGAAATATGGTGCCTAATGAAATTCAGCATGCGTGCAATAATATTAATGAGGAACAAGCATGTAGAATAACGCATCAAGAGTATCAGAGCACAGTGCATCAAAAGTATCAGAGAACCATCGGGTTCAAGATTACAACTCGATCCAATAAAGTTTTAGAAGAACGAGAGTTGTAACTTAGCAAAAACGCCCATATAATAGACACGCTTGAAGACTAACTCAAATTTCTCCCCCTTTGTCATCGAATGACCAAAAGGTTCGAAACTGAGGACTAACGCCCCTGAAGAATATCAAGTTGATGGAGGAGCGTCAATGTTGTCGGGGTCGGTTTTTGTAGTAGGGCCTGCCGCAGTGTCGTCCAAGTCTTCATTTTCATCAGTGTCGCGTGATGAAGAATAGGAGCTGGCCACCAAGGAAGGAACCTTGACCTTCTTGAGTTTCTTCGGTGGAGGTGCAGACCAGTCAAATTCTTCCTTGAGACCCATTCTATTTAGATCTTCTGCGCTGTAGACATGAGATAGAACAGCCCAGGTACGGTTGGAGGTTTCATGGAGGTAGTAGTGGTTTTTCTTCACAACATTGTGTGTTGAGGTCATGTTGTGAAGAATTGAACCAAACTGATGCTTGACCCATTGATGATTGCGATCAACTTTCTGATGAAGACTAAGGAGTAACTCACGATCAGTCATCACCCTGGGTGCTGTGGCTTGAGGAATTTGCTTGGCAGAGGTGTTGGCGGCAGAGTCATGTGTGGCAGAGTCATCATTGGTGGAGTAGGATGCAGCCTTGCGGAATTGACCATCCAATGGACGAATGCCTTCATCTATCACAGTAGTTGCCTTGCCTTTGTCATCAGCTGAGGAAAATGTCCGTTTGAGGACTTCAATTGGAGGCAAGTAGCTGCTGTGGTTCAGAGTATCAGCCTTGTAATTGAGTGAAGACCTTGTCCTGATGAACCTCATAATCCATGGTGCATAAGGCTTCAGCTCAAATGGTGACATAGCAATATTCACCAGAGTCCTCATGAAGAAATCATGGAAGTTTACGGGAACGCCATGAATGATATTGAAAAGCATATTCTTCATGATGCCAACGACTTCTTCATCATTTGAGTCGTGGCCTTTGATAGGACTCATTGTCTTCTTCAGAATGCGATAGACAGTCCGTGGCACATACAGTAATTCCTTGACAAGGAATTTGGTTCGAGGGGCCTGCTCTGGCTTCAAAGGCTTCATCAGCACTTGCATGTAATGATTTGAAAGCTCAGGTTCACTGTAGACGCAATGAGCACCGTCAAGGGGAGGACTGAGTGTTAAGACACGAAGCAATTCAGTAGCTGGTGCCTTGTAGTGAGTATTTTCAGACATCCAGTCCAGCACCCATGAATTCACATCTTCAAAATTTCCTGTGATGTGCAGCGTTCCATAGAATTGAAGAATGAGTTCTTCATTCCAATCACAGATGTCAGTGCAGAAATTCAGCAATCCAGCATCATGAAGAACACTGAGGACTGGCTCGAAGCCCGGCAGAGATTCCATGTCCACGTGAGGGATGTGTGCATGATCGAAGACTTTGTATTTGTTGAATAGCACTGAGGAATAGAAATTGGCTTGACTAGCAGTCCAGAAACGCCTCTTCCTTATGCGAGCAGAATCATAGGGGTTGTAGTCTGTGAAGAACACATGCTTGCTGAAGAAATCTTCAGCCTTGAACTTTTGCTTCTTTGAGAATGGATCCGTTGGCTTTGGCAGAGGAGTGTTAGTGAGTTGCATCACGACCTCAGGAATTGCAATCTCAGGTTCTTCAGGCTGAGGAATTTCTGGTTCCTCTTCATTTGCAGTCTGCATGTTCAAAAGATCAGTAGCAGCAGGTTCTTCAGCACTAGTGGCTAGAATTTCTTCATGCACAGACGAGGTGGGATGAGTTTCTTCATAGCCCAGCTGAACGGTTGGTGCAGGGGACTGAGGTATTTGTTGTATTGGGGTGAAGAGTGGAGAATTGGGATGCTGACTTTCCCAAAAGTCATCATTTGTCACAGGCGTAGTGCATCCAATATCCACGTCTTCATCTTCAATTTCTTCAACGCCAGCCTCTTCATCTGTGAACTGAGGCATTGGTTAGGAAGCAACAGGCGTTGAAGGGATCACATCCACTTCTTCTTCATCAATCTGCTCTGACGAAGCAGCAGAATGATTTTCTTCATCAGATCCGCTAGGGATCACATATTCTTCACCAAACGGAACAATGTCCTTTGATGGCATGGTGGAAATCGAAACAACATCAATTGGATTTTCAAGCGAGCTGGTCATAGGCTTCATTTTCTTCGGAGCTGAAGAATCTGAAGCAGCTAATGCTTTCCTTTTCTTCACTGCAGCTCGCTCTGCAGCCTTGGTCTTCCTCACATCTGATGCAGATGGAAGGATAGGAGTTGGTGTAGGCGCAGGAGGAGATGAGGAATCTGGTTGATTTTCTTCAGGCGCAACTGATGCAGTTGCCCTGACTTCTTCATTTTCTTCAGGCGCACCACTAGTGGATGCCCTGGCAATTTCTTCAGCGGCTGGAATGGAGTCATCAGCCTTGGAACTAGCATGTTCTTCAGCAGCCTGAAAGTCATCAGCGGTACTGGCATGTTCTTCAGTTGGCTGAGCAGAGGCTTCAGCTTGAGGAATTTCTTGTTGCGATGGGGCTGCCGCATTGGTGAACTTCTCAGTCAGTTTAACGAACCTGACTTTGGCTCCTTGCCAAGCAGCATAATAAGCATTGAAATCATCGCTGAGGGCTTTGATTTCAGACTGGATCTTGAGGAGTTCATCAGTTGTCATTTTGACAATGTTTTTCCTTAGGAACTTCTCTTTCCTGAACTGAGCCTTCTTGATTTGCCTAGCCTTCTCAAATTTCCATTTCTCTTCAGTGATGAAATGGGTCAGCATGTGACTTTGGCCAGGAGCCAAATGAAAATCAGGCATAGGAGTGTTTGGGTCCTTGTGCCAGAGATCAATGTAAGCGAGGATCGCCCTTGGATCCAAAAGCAGTGGCACATTTGCGCCTTTGGCTCTAGTGGCCCTTTCTTGTGTGTCTTTGATGATTTCTGCAAGTTCATCATCATCAGCTTCATCATCAGATGGCACTTGGAAAGCAACCTGTTTCTTCTTCAGACTTGGACGAGGACCTCGACCAGTTGTTGCCTTTGTCTTCAGTAGAGTGGGGCCTGATGAAGAGTTTGGTCCAGCTGAGGAACTCGCTGAGACACCAAAGGCAATCGAGATGCCTGTAGTCCTTTGGCATGTGGCCAGATGTACAGGTGTTGAGGACCTTGCCGGAGCAGCTGAGGACTTTGGGAGAGGAGCTGAGGATTTTGGAGGAGCAGGAGCAGCATGAGGAACTGGCCGTGAGGGCTTTGAAGAATCTGGCGTGAGGGCTTTGAAGATTCTGGCCGTGAGGGCATTGCTGAGGAACTTGGCCGTGAGGGCATAGTTGGTGAAGCACTTGGCTTGTGAGCGGGCTTCTTTGCCATTGATTTTCTAGGCCTGATAGAGGCCTCAGTGGCAGCAGCAGCAACAGAGTCTTCATTGAATTTCCTCACTGCTTCTTTGGCTTGTCTCGCCAACTTGGCTTGGTGTTTGGCCCATTCTTCAGGAAAATCCTCACCACGCTTGATGCTGGTGGGGTCAGCTTCTTGGCCAGGTGCCAATGGAGCTCTTGGGCATGGAGGATTTAGTGTGAATTTCTTCATATACTTTGGAGTTACATATCTGTACTCCCTCCATTCTCTTGCCCATCTCCTTTCAATCCTCTGTATGCGCACCTTGCGCTGATTTTTGTTTTCCTTTCCAAACTTAGCCTCATCAGGTGTGCAATAGTCAGCATAGATGTCCTCAGGTATTTCAAACGCAGTCATGACCTCAGGCCTCTTTCCTCCTTTCTGTGGCTTCTTACCGTCTGCCATATTCTTCAGTTGAGGAATTTGAACAATCGAATTCTCTGAAGAAGTATGCAACTTTTCTTCGAGGAACGCTGCAAATGAGTTAAGTTGATGAGAACCTAGTGATTCAGCAGCGGACATGAGTACCTGTGAACAGAGTATAGTTGCGAGGAATTTGGAGAGGTCATATACGTTCTCAGAAAGTTTTTCACAAAGAACAAGTTTGAGGAATTTGACCAGATGAGTCTTGAAGAATTTCACTAAGCGTTCTTTGTCTTAGGTTCCAGAGTTGTATAGATTGAGGATCCACACAATTGAGAAATCTTGAAGAAAAATGATGCTTAGAGAAACGAATCAAGAACAGATGACTAGTGAGGTGTTTTGTGTGTGAGGATTTGAAGAATAAAACACCTTTGAAGATTTTGTAGAGAAAATTTGAATCAAAGAGGGCAGTAAAAGTAACTTTCAATTACCCTTGATGCAGAACACGACAAACTGAGAAGTGTAGATTTGAAGCTCGTCAGTTCAGATCTTCCACGCCCTAACTCGGCGGAGGAAGATAGCTACGGCGGCGGCGGAGTGAAGATTTCCGCGGCCGGCGCGAGTACGATGGCGACGAGGTCGAGGCAGTGAAGCTCTTCCTCACCGGCGACGATGGAGTAGCAGTGGCGCTTGGGTTTGAGAAGCTCAAGTGAGAGAGAGCAGTCGAGCGGAGTAAAGGAAGTGAGGAAGGGGTGAGGGGGTATTTATAGTCGCAGTGAAATATTGTTCGCCCGAAAATTTAGGATGAACGTGCGCCTGACCCTTCACATTTGCATGACATGTGTCACCCACGTACTTGAAAAGTGGAGATCGTGTTAGATCGTGGGTGAATAGACAAGTCTATCGTGGGATACGGGACGGTTTGAGCGGCAAAACCGAAAATTTGGATAAGATAAGTTTTTAAGTTCCGTTCGCAATTTCTTCAGCTGACAAGGACACAATGAAGATTTTGAACGAGTTTCAAATAGAATGCACATGAAGAATTTGTGAATAGACTAGGTTGATTCTAGCATAGAGGGGAAAGGGTCCGATCACATTCACTTAGCAGAAAATGCAACTTGAAGAAATAGCCATAAGTGAATGCTGTAGAGGACATAAACTCTTATATATATATATATATATATATATATATATATATATATATATATATATATATATATATATATATATAGCCAATGAAGAAAAACGATGAAAACAGTGAAGATTTTGCAAAGTTGAAGAATTTGAAAAACTGAAGAATTTCAAAACTGAGGAATTTCAAAAATGAAGATTTTCAACAATGGTGGTGGCGTGACCCACCATATAAGAATGATGATTTCAGACACCGCGTACAATTGTCGTAGGGTTCCGAGAATCAAATTCTTCATTAATTTTTTCACACTTAGAGTGTTATTCTTCATTGATTGAATAAAAACGTTTCTTCATGTGTTGCACATCTAAGTCATCAATTTTGCATAATTGTTAGGATGAGTGTCCTTTTTCAAAGAACATTCGAAGATTCTAGGATATTTAGCTCACACCGCAACTTGCTAAATCTCTTCTCATCCAAGGGCTTTGTGAAGATATCGGCTAGCTGTTCTTCAGTCTTCATGTGCTCGATGGAGATGTCGCCCTTCAACACATGATCACGAAGAAAATGATGACGAATCTGAATGTGCTTTATCTTCAAGTGCTGAACTGGGTTGTGAGCAATCTTGATGGCACTCTCATTGTCACAGAGGAGAGGCACATTCTTCACGTTGACGCCATAGTCCTTGAGGGTTTGCTTCATCCATAGCAGTTGAGCACAGCAAGAACCAGCAGCAATGTACTCAGCTTCCGCAGTGGACAGTGATATGCAGTTCTATTTCTTTGAGGACCAACAGACCAAAGATCGTCCAAGGAAATGACAAGTACCAGATGTTGACTTGCGGTCCACACAATCACCAGCATAGTCAGAGTCAGAATATCCAATGAGATCAAAAGTAGAGCCCTTGGGGTACCATAATCCTAGTGTTGGTGTGTGAGCTAGATATCGAAGAATATGCTTCATAGCCTTATGGTGTGATTCCTTCGGTGCAGCTTGAAATCGGGCACACATGCAAACACTAAGCATTATATCTAGCCTAGATGCACATAGGTACAATAAAGAACCAATCATGGAGCGGTATACCTTGTGATCGAAGTCAATACCATTTTCATTAGTACATAGATGGCCATTTGTGGGCATAGGAATTTTGACGCCTTTGCAATCTTGCATGCCGAATTTCCTCAGAACATCCTTGAGGTATTTCTCCTGAGATATGAATATGCCATTGTGCTGTTGACGAATTTGAAGACCTAAGAAGAATTTCAACTCTCGCATCATAGACATTTGATATTCTTCACTCATCATATAGGCAAATTCATCACTATAACATTGGTCAGTACAGCCAAAGATAATATCATCAATGTATATTTGGCACACAAACAGTTCACCATCATAAGATTTAGAAAAGAGAGTAGGGTCGAGTGAACCGGGTGTGAAGCCATTCTTCACGAAGAATTCCTTCAAGGTATCATACCACGCCCGAGGGGCCTGCTTGAGGCCATAGAGGGCCTTGTTGAGTCTGAAGACTTTGTCAGGATTCTTTGGATCTTCAAAACCTAGGGGTTGAGCAACATATACTTCTTCCTCAAGCTTACCGTTGAGGAATGCACTTTTCACATCCATTTGATATAAAGTGATATTATGATGGTTAGCATAATCAAGTAATATGTGAATAGCCTCAACTCTAGCAACAGGTGCAAAAGTTTCATTGAAATCAATTCCTTCAACCTGTGTGTAGCCTTGAGCTACAAGTCGTGCCTTATTCCTCACCACAAGGCCATTTTCATCTTGCTTGTTGCGGTAGATCCACTTTGTGACAATGATATTATGCTTGCGAGGATCTGGACGTTTGACCAGTTCCCAGACATTGTTAAGCTCGAACTGATGTAATTCTTCTTGCATGGCCTGAATCCACTCAGGCTCCATAAATGCTTCATCTACCTTAGTGGGCTCTATGATGGAGACAAAAGCATAGTGCCCACAAAAGTTAGATAAATGTGAAGCTTTTGAGCGAGTGAGAGGACCTGGCGCTCGAATGTCATCGATGATCTTTTCCACTTGCACTTTCTTTAGCACCATTTTCTTCAGCATTTTCTTTAGCATTTTCCTCAGGTGCATCAGCTCGATTTTCTTCACGTTCTGGAATGAATTCTTCAATAGATTCTTCGGTAGGCATGACATCCTCAGTTGCCTTGAACTTGATAGAATCCTGACGTGTTGGTTCATCTATCACAGAAGGTAGGTGCTCTCTTTGCGAGCCATTAGTTTCATCGAACCGCACATCTACAGTTTCAACAACCTTGTGAAGAGCGTTGTTGAAGACTCTGTAGGTGTGCGAGTCCTTTCCGTAACCAACATAACACCTTCATGTGCTTTTGGTGCAAACTTAGCATTGTGACGAGGATCTATAATCCAACATTTAGCACTGAAGACTTTGAAATAACTCACATTGGGTTTCTTGTCAGTTAGGAGTTCATAGGCAGTCTTCTTGAAGAACTTGTGAAGATATAACTGATTGATGACGTGGCACGCAGTATCAATTGCCTCAATCCAGAAACAACGAGGCGTCTTGTATTCAGCAAGCATAGTGCGAGCCATTTCAGCGAGGGTTCTGTTCTTGCGCTCCACGACGCCATTTTGCTGAGAGTATAAGGAGCAAATAACTCATGAATAATACCAAGTTCATCAAGATAGCCACCAAGACCGGAATTCTTGAACTCAGTCCCATTGTCAGTTCTGATGTGCTTGATCTTCACACCAAAGTTGGTTGAAGCCCTCAAGAAAAATCGTTTGAAGATTTCCCGCACTTCATGTTTGTAAGTGATAATGTGTACCCATGTGTAATGAGAATAGTCATCAACAATAACAAAGCCATATAGAGATGCGTCATTTGAAACAGCAGAATAATGATTAGGACCAAAGATATCCATGTGAAGCAATTCGAATGGACGAGTAGTGGTCATGATAGTCTTCGTTGGATGCTTGGCCTTTGTCATCTTTCCAGCTTCACAAGCTCCGCATAAGTGATCCTTGAGGAATTTGACATTCTCAATGCCAATGACGTGCTTGTTCTTCACAAGCGTGTTCAGATTCCTCATGCCAGCATGACCAAGTCGTCGATGCCAGAGCCAGCCTTCTGAATCTTTTGCCAGTAAGCACACGGCTAGTTGTGGTCTTGTAGAGAAATCAACAATATACAGATCTCCTCTCCTAAAGCCTTCGAAGACTTTGGAATGGTCAGCTTCCATGATCACAATCTTCCAAAGACAACAACCATATCGGGATCACAAAGCATTGAGACAGACATGAGGTTGTATCCTAAGGACTCGACAAGCGTGACTTTGTCCATGTGTCGATCCTTTGAGATCGCAACCTTACCTAGACCCAATACCTGACTTTTGCCTTTGTCAGCGAAGATGATATGCTTCAGATGTGACAGTGATAAGGGAGCATCCATCAATAGGTTCTTGTCACCAGTCATGTGATTTGTACATCCACTATCGAGGACCCACTCGTTTGCTTTGGGCTGATCATCCTGCAGATGAATTAGTGCATCTTACGAACTCATATACTTCATCAGCGAAGAATATGACGTCAAATTCATCAGTTCAATTTCATCAAGCAATAGCACAGATAAACAGTGCAAGGACATGTGAAATGGAAATTCATCTCATCATGATTCGCCTGCGTCCTTTCAGGCATTTTTGTCAGGCCCCTAGCAAATTCTTCAGACATTAAAGCACGTCTGGAGACCTGACCCTGCAAAAGAGATTAGTTCTTTTTCTTCACCACCCGCATCTGAAGGGGTGGCAAAGAATTCATCACTCTACGAGCACCATATAAGAAAGGTGGCATAGAAGCTAGTCCACTTCGTTTCACATACGAGGGGTTAGGGTAAGCATATGCATAAGCAGAGAAATTCTTCGAGGACTTATGAACATAATGATTTGAAGAATAATGCGCATATTCATAGCCCTTAGCTCTAACCTACGAAACAGAAGGGTTAGCACGATGATGTTCATATGAGGACTTTGATCCATTTGAGGAATTTGATCCATGTGAAGAATTAGGTCCATATGAAGAATTGGATCTGGGGTTCCTGTTCTTCACAGGTGGTGTCATGAGGACATTCACCTGAAGACTTTCAACATAACTTTTGGGGACCCAGATTTTCTTCATAGGGGAACCGTTCCTGCAGTTAGTCCCAACATATCTAGCAAATACTTCACCATTCTGATTTTTGAACAGTTTATAGTTGGAGTCAAATGACTCATCAGAAGAATGAGAAGATTCACATGTAAAGCCAAATAAGTTGGATGGATCAACTGGAGGTCCCTTTGCAGCAACCCATGAGGTTTTGGGGTACTGCTTAGGCTTCCAATATGTTCCATCAGCATTGAGTTTCCTCTCAAAGGCAATACCCTCTTTCCTAGGGTTTCTGTTGAGTATCTGCTTTTTGAGCACATCACAAAGAATCTGATGCCCTTTGAGGCTTTTGTACATGCATGTTGTGTACAATTCCTTCAGCCCTACATCGTCAGTGATACTAGCAATGTCCTCAGATCAGGAATTAGTGATAGCAGAGACAGGTGAAGAATTGTTAACAGTTGAAGCATTTGAACATTCAGGTGAAGAATTAGCAAATTCACGTTCAATGCACTTTAAACATGGGGGAACAAATTCTTCCTAAGTAGCGCTGATTTGTTGAGCAAGTAATGAATCGCGCTCCTTCTGAAGATCTTCATAACTCACTCTTAGCTTCTCAAGATCTTGCTTTCTTTGAAGAAGTTCAAGAGAAAGCTTCTCGTGATCAGATAAGAGAGCGTTATGATGACCTTGAAGGTCGTCAAACTTGGAATGGAGTCCCTGAAGACTTTCAGCCAAGGCTTTTGACTGATCCATTTCTTCACCCAACGTATCATCGCTCTTATTTAGCATGTATTGAACTTTTTCCAAAGCACTTTGTTGTTTAGTGGCAAGGGAAGCAAGTTTGACATAGCTAGGTCCAAATTCATCGCCAGATTCATCATCACTAGATTCGGATAGGTAGGATTCGGTTACCTTAGCACTGTTTGCCATAAGGCAGGGGATAGACGATGATGATTCTGGTTCGAATGTCATCGCATTGAGAGATTCCTTGTAATCCTCAAACCAAGGATCATGACGAGTCCGATGACCTTCATAGACCTCAAAGAGACGGTCCCAGATTAGCTTCGCGTGATTGAGATGCATGGCGTTCCTGAACTGATTTCGGGACAGACTAGAGCAGATGACATCCTTCGCTGTGAGGTTAAGCAGTGTGTACTTGCGAATGTCATCAGCCTCAGCCATCTTGCATAGATCGGTAAGACCGATCTCGGTGACGGTCCACAGTTCGTTGTCCATAGCCATGAGCCGCTTTTTCATCATGGCCTTCCACCGAGGATACTCATGACAGTCAAAGATGGGACAGGAAACGCTCCTCGATCCTGTAGTCGACATAACTAGAACTCCAGGTGGTTAAACCAAAATCACACAGAACAAGGAAGTACCTTGTTCTAATACCAATTGAAAGTGCGTTATATCGACTAGAGGGGGGGTGAATAGGCGATTTTTATGAATTCTTCATTGAGGAATTTATCGGTGACGAAATTCCTTAGCGAAGAACTACTTGCAGCGGAATAAGTACTCAGAAGTAAGCATAACAGAATACAGGCATGGTCATCATGATGAAATGAGGACAAACATAGAGTAAAGAAAGCGTAATCACAGGATAACACAAGATGAAGACAAACAGAATGAAGAAATTGAACTGAGGAAATTGAGAAAGTCTTCAGTCAAAGTCTTCAAACACAGATATGAACAATCACTCAACACAGTAATGAGGAAATGAAAGAGTTGAGGGAATAGAACCAGTAAGGTTGGTGAAGATAATGATTTGGTAGACTAGTTCCAACTGCTGTCTCAGTTGTATGTCTGGTTGGAGCGGCTGAGTATTTAAACTCGAGGACACACAGTCCCGGACAACCAGCCGCTGAGCACGCAGCTCAGGACACCAAGTCCTCATCGTATTCTCCTTGAACTAAGGTCACACAGACCTCGTCCAATCACTCGTGGTAAGTCTTCAGGCGACTTCCAAACCTTCACAGACTCGGTCACTCGGCGATCCACAATTCCTCTTGGATGCTCTAGACCATGACGCCTAACCGTCTGGAAGAAGCACAGTCTTCAAAGGTAACAAGCGTCGGATCCACGCAGGATCAATTTCTTCAGTGATGCTCAATCACTTTGGGTTTGTAGGTGTTTGGGTTTGGGTTTTTCCTCACTCGATGATTTTTGCTCAAAGTCCTTGGAGTATGGGTTGCTCTCAAATGACAAGTGTCAGTTTCTCTCGGAGAAGCCAACCGGCTAGCGGTTGTAGGGGGCGGCTATTTATAGCCTAGGGAGCAGCCCGACATGATTAGACATAAATGCTCTTCAATGATATGACTGTTAGGCGGATAAGATATTTTGGGACAGCTGGCGCGCAGCACAGCAACGGTCGGAAATTTGACTCTCAAATTCCTCAGGGCTATCATGTTCCTCACTGTGTAGGCAATCTGCACTGGTGAATTCCTAACTCCTCAGTCAGAACAAATTCCTCAGCGACCAGAAGAACTTCATCTCTCTCACTGAAGAAATTTACTGAACTGTATGAGATTTCCAATGGCTTCACTCAAAGGGATTGGTAGGTGTAGGATTTTGAGTTGAGCATCACATGGAAATTTTTCCTTAGTATTTCCTTGACCCCCTTTAACAGTATGGTGTTTCCTATGACTCAAGCAAGAGAAAAATAAAACTATGAAAACGAAAGTCTTCATGCTTCATGTTCCTCAAATGAATACCAAGTCTTCAAGGTCACACCAATTTCTTCACTTTCAAAGTCTTCAGAAAGTCTTCAGAATATCAAAGTCTTTAGCCGAAGAACTTCATTTTTAGGGGTCGACTTTCTCTGTAAATATCAAACTCCTCATAGATTTATAGACCCGTGTACACTCATAAACACATTAGTCCCTTAACCTATAAGTCTTCAATACACCAAAATCACTAAGGGGCACTAGATGCACTTACATGTGACAAATATAATGACAACATGTTCGGTTGTGGAATTACTTACCTAGGTATCTGGATGGTTGCAATCGAGGCCGGCATCCTCTGTTGTGTCCGGACACTTTATTCATGATCCAAAGAATAATTGATACATCCCTTCGAGCGTCATGCCGAAGAAGTGTTGAATAGCTCGCGGTCCTTCCGGGTTGAACTCCCACATACGGAGAGGTTGACGTTGGCATGGCAGGACCTGATGAACTAGCATTAGTTGGATTACTTTGACAAGACTGATGTCCTTCTTGATGAGATCCTGAATGCGGCTTTGCAATATCCGCATGTCATCAACCGATCCCTAGTCCAGCCCCTTGTTGACCCATGATGCAAGGTGTGGCGGAGGAGCGGAGCGGAAGGCAGGGGCGGCCGCCCACTTTCTAGCTCGGGGTGCTGTGATATAAAACCACTCCTGTTGCCATAGGTCAGAAACTTCCGAGAAGGAACCCTTTGGCCATAAAACATCGACACCTTTGCTTATTATAGCGCCTCCGCACTCCACGTGTCGCCCGTTGATCATCTTAGGCTTCACATTGAAGGTCTTGAGCCATAAGCCGAAGTGTGGGGTAGTGCGGAGGAAGGCGTCACACACAACGATGAACGTTGAGATGCGAAGGAAGGAATCTGGAGCTAGATCATGAAAATCTAGCCCGTAATAGAACATGAGCCCTCTAACAAAGGGATGAAGACCGAAGCCTAGCCCTCGGAGGAAGTGGGAGATGAATATGACACTCTCGTTGGGCTTGGGAGTAGGGATAACCTACCCTTGAGCTGGAAGCCTGTGAAGGATTTCGGCGGTCAAGTACCTAGCCTCCCTAAGCTTCGTGATGTCCTCCTCTGAGATAGAAGAGGCCATCCACCCGCCTTGAAGGCTGGATCCGGACATGGTTGGAGGTCCGAAGCGCTTGGACTGAGCCTTGGGTATTGGAACTCAAGGTGGGGGAAGGGAAGGATCAAGCGTGGAAAGAAAAGGACATGCATTGGCCTCTTTATAAGGGGGATGAATGTCAAGCGTCCTTCACGTGGCCGTTTGGAACTTGCCTAATTCAACGAGTCATACTAATGGAGTGGTTGGGTTACCCACGCCCGTATTGAGAATCCCGTGATAAGGGGACACGATCTCTGCTTCGACAAGACATGCCAATAAAACTGCCTCGCAAGACGTGTAGTAGTAGGTTGATAAAATGGTTCAAATAATGACCGGGCCATGGCGTGATGTCATGCTATGGAAAAGTTGTCAGCAGATTAGACTCGTGGAATATTGTACTCTCTACAATGGTATGTGGAATTTGTTTTGTAGAGCCGGACACGATTCTTGTGTTCAAGATCTACTTTGGAGTATTCGGAGAAGGAACCCGCCTTGTAATGCCGAAGACAATCTGCGCGCCAGACTCATCTTCATTGAAGCCTGGTTCAGGGGCTAATGAGGGAGTCCTGGATTAGGGGGTCCTCGGACAGCTGGACTACATGCTTATGCCAGACTGTTGGACTATGAAGATACAAGATTGAAGACTTCGCCCCGTGTCCGTGTGGGACTCTCCTTTGCGTGGAAGGCAAGCTTGGCAATTCGGATATGTAGATTCCCTTCTCTGTAACCGACTCTGTGTAACCCTAGCCCCTCCGGTGTCCATATAAACCGGAGGGTTTAGTTCGTAGGACAACAACAATCATAATCATAGGCTAGCTTCTAGGGTTTAGCCTCTACGATCTCGTGGTAGATCAACTCTTGTAATACTCATATCATGAAGATCAATCAAGCAAGAAGTAGGGTATTACCTCCATAGAGAGGGCCTGAACCTGGGTAAACATCGTGTCCCCCGCCTCCTGTTACCATTAGCCTTAGACACACAGTTCGGGACCCCCTACCCGAGATCCGCCGGTTTTGACACTGACGATTGGGTTTATATCATATTGCTTGAGTTTATCCCTCTACATCATATCATCTTGCCTAATGCGTTACTCTGTTCTTATGAACTTACTACTCTAGATGCATGCTAGATAGCGGTCTATGTGTGGAGTAATATTAGTAGATGCAGAATCGTTTCGATCTACTTGTTGCAGACGTGATGCCTATATACATTGTCATGCCTACATATTCTCATAACTATGCACTTTTCTATCAATTGCTCGACAGTAATTTGTTCACCCATCGTAATACTTATGCTATCTTGAGAGAAGCCACTAGTGAAACCTATGGCCCCGGGGTCTACTTTCCATCATATAAGTTTCCGATCTATCTTATTTTGCAATCTTTACTTTCCAATCTATATTATAAAAATACCAAAAATATTTATCTTATTATTATCTCTATCAGATCTCACTTTCGCAAGTGGTCGTGAAGGGATTGACAACCCCTTTATCACGTTGGTTGTGAGGTTCTTGTTTGTTTGTGTAGGTACGAGGGACTTGCATGTAGCCTCCTACTGGATTGATACCTTGGTTCTCAAAAACTAAGGGAAATACTTACGCTACTTTGCTGCATCACCCTTGCCTCTTCAAGGGAAAACCAACGCAGTGCTCAAGAGGTAGCAAGAAGGATTTCTGGCATCGTTGCCGGGGAGGTCTTCGCACAAGTCAAGACATACCAAGTACCCATCACAAACTCATCTCCCTCGCATTACATTATTTGCCATTTGCCTCTCGTTTTCCTGTCCCCCACTTCACGCTTGCCATTTTATTCGCCCTCTCTTTCCCATTCACCTCTCTTTTTCGCTTGCATTTGTGTGCTTGTGTGTTGGATTGCTTGTCACAATGGCTCAAGATAATACTAAATTGTGTGACTTTTCCAATACCAACAATAATGATTTCCTTAGCACTCCGATTGCTCGTCTTACCGATGCTGAATCTTGTGAAATCAATGCTGCTTTGTTGAATCTTGTCATGAAAGATCAATTCTCTGGCCTTCCTAGTGAAGATGCCGCTACTCATCTAAACAACTTTGTTGATTTGTGTGATATGCAAAAGAAGAAAGACATGGATAATGATATTGTTAAACTTGGTTTTCCAAAAGTAATTTCCAAAAGAAGTTATTTCCGTTTCCACTTAGAGATCATGCAAAAACTTGGTTTTCGTCTTTGCCTAAAAATAGTATTGATTCATGGAATAAGTGCAAAGATGCTTTTTATCTCTAAGTATTTTACTCCCGCTAAGATCATCTCTCTTAGAAACGATATTATGAACTTTAAGCAACTAGATCAAGAGCATGTTGCACAATCTTGGAAGAGAATGAAATTAATGATTCGTAATTGCCCTACACCTGGATTAAAATTATGGATGATCATACAAAAATTTTATGCCAGATTGAATTTTGCTTCTAGAAATCTTTTAGATTCGGCCGCGGGAGGCACTTTTATGAAAAATCACTTTAGGAGAAGCCACTAAACTCCTAGATAATATTATGGTTAATCATTCTCAATGGTACACCGAAAGATCTACTAGTAAAAAAGTTCATGTGATAGAAGAGATTAATGTTTTGAGTGGAAAGATGGATGAACTTATGAAATTGTTTGCTAATAAGAGTGCTCCTATTGATCCTAATGATATTCCTTTGTCTACTTTGGTTGAGAATAATAATGAATCTATGGATGTGATTTCGTTGGTAGGAATAATTTTGGTAACAATCCTAGGCCGTTTCCTAGTAATTCCTCTAATAATTATGGTAATTCCTACAACAACTCTTATGGAAATTTTAATAAGATGCCCTCTGATTTTGAGATTAGTGTTAAAGAATTTATGATTTCTCAAAAGAATGTCAATGCTTTGCTTGAAGAAAATTGCCTAAGATTGATGAATTGGCTAGGAACATTGATAGAATTTCTCTTGATGTTGATTCTTTGAAACTTAGATCTATTCCACCTAAGCATGATATCAACGAGTCTCTCAAAGCCATGAGAATTTCCATTGATGAGTGCAAAGAAAGAACTGCTAGGATGCTTGCTAAGAAAGATTGCTTTGTAAGAGCGTGTTCTTATAGTTTTCATGACAATAATGATGAAGATCTAAAAGTGATTGATGTGTCTCCTATTAAATCTTTATTTTGCAATATGAATCTTGATAATGATGGGACTGGAGATGAATCAACTTTAGTTAAAAGGCATCCCAATGATTCAGAGTTTTTAGGTCTTGATGCTAAAATTGGTAAAAGTGGGATTGGAGAGGTCAAAACTTTACATAGCAATGAATCCACTATTTTGGATTTACTAGAAATTAATTATGATAATTGTTCTTTAGTAGATTGTATTTCTTTGTTGCAATCCATATTGAATTCTCTGATACGTCTCCAACATATCTATAATTTATGAAGCATTCATGCTATTTTATTATCTGTTTTGAATGATTATGGGCTTTATTATACACTTTTATATTACTTTTGGGACTAACCTATTAACCGGAGGCCCAGCCCATATTGGTGTATTATTGCCTATTTTAGTATTTCGAAGAAAAGGAATATCAAATGGAGTCCAAACAGAATGAAACCTTTGGGAGCGTGATTTTTGGAACGAACGTGATCCAGGAGACTTGGAGTTGAAGGCAAGAAGCTTTGTGGTGGCCATGACGGTGGGTGCGCGCCCACCCCCATGGGCGCGCCCCCCTATCTCGTGGGCCCCTCGAGGCTCCCCCGACCGACTTCTTTCGCCTATATATTCCCATATACCCTAAAAACATCAACGAAGATAGATCGGGAGTTCCACCTGCCGGAGGGGGAATCCCTCACCGGTGGCCATCTTCATCATCCCGGCGCTCTCCATGACCAGGAGGGATTAGTTCACCCTCGGGGCTGAGGGTATGTACCAGTAGCTATGTGTTTGATCTCTCTCTCTCGTGTTCTCTCTATGGCACGATCTTGATGTATCGCGAGCTTTGCAATTATAGTTGGATCTTATGATGTTTCTCCCCCTCTACTCTCTTGTGATGGATTGATTTTCCCTTTGAAGTTATCTTATCAGATTGAGTCTTTAATGATTTGAGAACACTTGATGTATGTCTTGCCATGCTTATCTGTGGTGACAATGGGATATCACATGATCCACTTGATGTATGTTTTGGCGATCAACTTGCGGGTTTCGCCCATGAACCTATGCATAAGGGTTGGCACACGTTTTCGTCTTGACTCTCCGGTAGAAACTTTGGGGCACTCTTTGAAGTACTTTGTGATTGGTTGAATAGATGAATTCGAGATTGTGTGATGCATATCGTATAATCATGCCCACGGATACTTGAGGTGACAATGGAGTATCTAGGTGACATTAGGGTTTTGGTTGATTTGTGTCTTAAGGTGTTATTCTAGTACGAACTCTTGAATAGATCGATCCGAAAGAATAACTTTGAGGTGGTTTCATACCCTACCAAAATCTCTTCGTTTGTTCTCCGCTATTAGTGGCTTTGGAGTGACTCTTTGTTGCATGTTGAGGGATTCTTATATGATCTATCTATGTTATTATTGTTGAGAGAACTTGCACTAGTGAAAGTATGAACCCTATGCCTTGTTTCCTAGCATTGCAATACCGTTTACATTCACTTTTATCATTAGTTACCTTGCTGTTTTTATATTTTTGATATTACAAATACCTATATCTACCATCCATATTGCACTTGTATCACCATCTCTTCGCCGAACTAGTGCACCTATACAATTTGCCATTGTATTGGGTGTGTTGGGGACAAAAGAGACTCTTTGTTATTTGGTTGCAGGGTTGTTTGAGAGAGACCATCTTCAGCCTATGCCTCCTACGGATTGATAAACCTTAGGTCATCCACTTGAGGGAAATTTGCTACTGTCCTACAAACCTCTGCACTTGGAGGCCCAACAACGTCTACAAGAAGAAGGTTGTGTAGTAGACATCAAGCTCTTTTCAGGCACCGTTGCCAGGGAGGTGAGTGCTTGAAGGTATATCTTTAGATCTTGCAATCGAATCTTTTTGTTTCTTGTTTTATCACTAGTTTAGTTTATAAAATAAAAACTACAAAAAAATGGACTTGAGTTTGTCTCATACGCTTCATCTTTTTAATATCTTTCGTGAGTATGATGGAAAGGAAAATTGTGCTCAAGTGCTAGAAGAAGAATGCATTAAAATGCTTGGTACTAAATCTTTGAATGATGAGCATGATTGCAATGTTGTTAGTATGAATTCCTTGAATATCCATGATGCTAATGATATGCAAAGCCACAAGCTTGGGGATGCTATGTTTGATGAAGATGATATTTTTTGTCCCCCAAGTTTTGATGAGCAAATTTATTATGATGAAAGCATGCCTCATATTTATGATGATTATATTGATGAAAGTGGGTTTGGAAGAGTGTCAACTTTAGGAAGTAGTGATCCCACTATTTTGGAGGATGTTGAATCTTATTGTGATGATCATGAAATTTGATTTGGAAGAGTGTCAACTTTATTTAGTGATGATTCCACTATTTCAGAAGAGGTTCCAATTGATTATGAGAACAAAATTGCTATCTATGATTATTATTGTGATGACTTGTGTGCTATTAGGAATAATGATAACCATTAAACTTGTCATCATGATTTTAGTTTACAATTGGATTATGCTTCACATGATAGTTATTTTGTTGAGTTTGCTCCCACTACTATTCATGAGAAGAATTTTTCTTATGTGGAGAGTAGTAAAATTTCTATGCATGTAGATCATGAAAAGAATGCTTTAGGTGCTGGTTATATTGTTGAATTCATTCATGACGCTACTGAAAATTATTATGAGGGAGGAACATATGCTTGTAGGAATTGCAATAATATCAAGTTTCCTCTCTATGTGTTGAAAATCTTGAAGCTACGCTTGTTTTACCTTCCTATGCTAGTTGATTATTGTTCCCATAAGTTGTTTGCTCACAAAATCCCTATGCATAGGAAGTGGGTTAGGCTTAAATGTGCTAGTCATATGCTTCATGATGCTCCCGTTATGTTTCAATTCTTATCTTTTATGCGAGCATCATTGTCATCATCATGCGTAGCTAAAAAGGCATTAAAGAAAAGCGCTTGTTGGGAGACAACCCAATATTTACCCCTACTGTTTTTGTGTGTTCACATGATTATGCTCTTGTAGTAATCATGTTTTATATCTTTTGTTTCAATAAAGTGCCAAGTAAGACCTTTAGGATAGCTTACGATGATAGTTGTGTTGATCCTGCTGAAAATCAGAAACTTCTGCACTCAGTAAATTAGTTTTGATAATTCACAGAAACGTGCTTTTGATCTGATTCATTTTGCTCTGGATTGGTACACGAATGTATTAGGACTTCCTAATTTGGTAGGATTTGTTGAGTTCCAGAAGTATACGTTTGATACAGATTACTACAGACTATTCTGTTTTTGACAGATTCTGTTTTCTATGTGTTGTTTGCTTATTTTGATGAATCTATGAGTAGTATCGGAGTGTATGAACCATAGATAAGTTGGAATACAGTATATATTGCACCAATATTAATTTAGAATGAGTTCATTACAGTACCTAAGTGGTTGTTTTATTTTCTTATACTAACGGAGCTTACGAGTTTTCTGTTGAGTTTTGTGTTGTGAAGTTTTCAAGTTTTGGGTAAAGATTCGATGGACTATGGAATAAAGAGTGGAAAGATCCTTAGCTTGGGGATGCCCAAGTCACCCCAAGGTAATATTCAAGGACAACCAAGAGCCTAAGCTTGGGGATGCCCCAGATGGCATCCCCTCTTTCGTCTTCGTTCATCGGTAACTTTACTTGGAGCTATATTTTTATTCACCACATGATATGTGTTTTGCTTGGAGCGTCATTTTCTTTTGTTAGTATTTGCTTAATGTCATTTAGATTAATGTTTTGCATCTTTATTCTCAATAAAAATGTCAAGGATAGCCTTTACCATGCTTATTTTGCTAGTATACATGTTGCTGTTTGAAAATAGAAAGTTTACCGTTGTTGCAACAATTCCCTAGGAAAGTCAGAGAATGGTATAATATTGAAATTTTTTTCATATTAAGCTCTGATAAATTTACTACAGTAAGGTGTTTTTTCCATAATTTTTGGAGTTAGGTAATTATGATGAATCTTGCATTCTTTATAGACTATACTGTTTTGGCAGATTGCTGTTATGTTTGCATATGTTTGCTTGTTTAATGATTCTATTTGAGGATAGGAGTATTAAATATGCAGAGGCATTTAGTATGCAATGTTGAATAATAATTCTAGTGGTTTGTTACAGTATAAAATGATAAGGTTTTGCATTGGTTTATACTAACCTATCTCACGAGTTCTTGTTGAGTTTGTTGTGGATGAAGCTTTTGAGAAATAGAGAAACCATGATATGAGAGGAATTAAGGAGACACAAAATTTCAAGCTTGGGGATGCCCAAGGCACCCAAAGATAATATTTCAAGAAGTCTCAAGCATCTAAGCTTGGGGATGCTCCGTTAGGCATCCCACCTTTCTTCTTCAACAACTATCGGTTAGTATCGGTTGAGCCTAAGTTTTTGCTTCTTCACATGAATTGTGCTATCCTTGCAATGTCATTTTATTTTGCTTTGCTTGCTGTTTGAATAAAATACCAAGATCTGAAATTCTTAAATGAGAGAGAGTCTTCACATAGTTACATAATTATTTAGCTACTCATTAATCTTCACTTATATCTTTTTGGAGTAGTTTCTTATTTACTTGTGTGCTTCACTTATATCCTATGAGTAAATGGTTCAAAGAGTTGAATGTCATAAATCTGAAATTATATATGTCTCATTTTCTTGTCCCATGGGGAGTAATGACTTCACATTTAAGAAGTAGAGGTTGTAAATTTATTGAAGGTTAGCAAGCATTTGTATTGGTCATTTGAACAATTCCTGAAAGAATATTGAAGGAAGAGAGATTTCACATATAAATATACTATCCTAGACATCTATTATAATTGTGGGCACTCATTAAGTATGACATGCTAAAGAGTTGATGTTGGACAAGCAAGACAACGTAATAGGTTATGTTTTCTCACATCTCAGTTAAAGTATATTGTCATGGATCATTCAAACATGTTGAGCTTGCCTTTCCCCCTCATGCTAGCCAAATTCCTTGCACCAAGTAGAGATACTACTTGTGCTTCCAAATATCCTTAAACCCAGCTTTGCCATGAGAGTCCACCATACCTACCTATGGATTGAGTAAGATCCTTCAAGTAAGTTGTCATCGGTGCAAGCAAAAAAAATTGCTCTCTAAATATGTATGATCTATTAGTGTGAAGAAAATAAGCTTTATATGATCTTGTTATGGAAGCAATAAAAGCGACGGACTGCATAATAAAGGTCCATATACAAGTGGCAATATAAAGTGACGTTCTTTTGCATTAAGATTTTGTGCATGCAACCCTAAAAGCGCATGACAACCTCTGCTTCCCTCTGTGAAGGGCCTATCTTTTACTTTATGTCTTTTACTTTATGCAAGAGTCAAGGTGATCTTCACCTTTCCCCTTTTTCATTTTATCCTTTGGCAAGCACCTCGTGTTGGAAAGATCCTAATATATATATATATCTAATTGGATGTAAGTTAGCATGAACTATTATTGTTGACATCACCCAAAGGTGAATACGTTGGGAGGCAACACTATAAGCTCCTATCTTTCTCAGTGTCCGATTAAAACCCCATAACCATTAGTATTGCGTGAGTGTTAGCAATTGTAGAAGACTATATGATAGTTGAGTATGTGGAGTTTGCTAAATCAAAGCTCTGACATAGACCCTTCCTGAAAATAAGATGAATTGAAATTGTTTAATGACTGAGAATGGAGTTTGCTAGTTTTCAAGAAATTTTATGGTCTATGCTTTAACATGTGAATAGCTCGTTACTTGATCTTGAGAAGTTTTATGAGATGAACTAATGTTATGACATATAATCATGCTAGAAAAGGTGATTGAAATTATCATTGATCAAACTTGTGCACCTTCTAGCATTCACACTTCATAAATTCTTTCTTTTATCATTTACCTACTCGAGGACAATCAGGAATTAAGCTTGGGGATGCTGATACGTCTCCAACGTATCTATAATTTATGAAGCATTCATGCTAATTTATTATCTATTTTGAATGATTACGGGCATTATTATACACTTTTATATTACTTTTGGGACTAACCTATTAACCGGAGGCCCAGCCCATATTGCTGTCTTATTGCCTATTTAAGTATTTTGAAGAAAAGGAATATCAAACGGAATCCAAACGAAATGAAACCTTCGGGAGCGTGATTTTTGGAACGAACATGATCCAGGAGACTTGGAATTGAAGGCAAGGAAGCTTCGAGGTGGCCACGAGGTGGGGGGTGCCCATCCCCCCGGGCGTGCCCCCTATCTCATGGGCCCCTCGAGGCTCCCCCGACCGACTTCTTTCGCCTATATATTCCCATATACTCTAAAAACATCGACGAAGATAGATCTGGAGTTCCGTTGCTGCAAGCCTGTGTAGCCACCAAAAACCTCTCGGGAGCCCGCTCTGGCACCCTACCGGAGGGGGAATCCCTCACCGGTGGCCATCTTCATCATCTCAGTGCTCTCCATGACGAGGAGGAAGTAGTTCACCCTCGAGGCTGAGGGTATGTACCAGTAGCTATATGTTTGATCTCTCTCTCTCTCTCTCTCTCTCTCTCTCTCTCTCTCTCTCTCGTGTTCTCTCTATGGCACGATCTTGATGTATCGCGAGCCTTGCTATTATAGTTGGATCTTATGATGCTTCTCCCCCTCTACTCTCTTGTGATGGATTGAGTTTTCCTTTGAAGTTATCTTATCGGATTGAGCCTTTAATGATTTGAGAACACTTGATGTATGTCTTGTCGTGCTTATCTGTGGTGACAATGGGATATCACGTGATCCACTTGATGTATGTTTTGGTGATCAACTTGCGGGTTCCGCCCATGAACCTATGCATAAGGGTTGGCACACGTTTTCGTCTTGACTCTCCGGTAGAAACATTTGGGCACTCTTTGAAGTACTTTGTGATTGGTTGAATAGATGAATCCGAGATTGTGTGATGCATATCGTATAATCATGCCCACGGATACTTGAGGTGACAATGGAGTATCTAGGTGACATTAGGGTTTTGGTTGATTTGTGTCTTAAGGTGTTATTCTAGCTCTTGAATAGATCGATCCGAAAGAATAATTTTGAGGTAGTTTCGTACCCTACCATAATCTCCTCGTTTGTTCTTCGCTATTAGTGTCTTTGGAGTGACTCTTTGTTGCATGTTGAGGGATTGTTATATTTTCTATCTATGTAATTATTGTTGAGAGAACTTGCACTAGTGAAAGTATGAACCCTATGCCTTGTTTCCTAGCATTGCAATACCGTTTACACTCACTTTTATCATTAGTTACCTTGCTTTTTTTATATTTTCAGATTACAAATACCTATATCTACCATCCATAGTGCACTTGTATCAACATCTCTTCGCTGAACTAGTGCACCTATACAACTTGCCATTGTATTGGGTGTGTTGGGGACACAAGGGACTCTTTGTTATTTGGTTGCAGGGTTGTTTGAGAGAGACCGTCTTCATCCTACGCCTCCCACAGATTGATAAACCTTAGGTCATCCACTTGAGGGAAATTTGCTACTGTCCTACAAACCTCTGCACTTGGAGGCCCAACAACGTCTACAAGAAGAAGGTTGTGTAGTAGACATCATTCTCCTCATGCTTATAGTCAAAATAAAGCTGTTAGCAAACATATCGTTGATGCTTTGATGCAATCTTATGAAGAAAAACTTGAATTGGAAGATTATATCCCTAGAAAACTTTATGATGAGTGGGAACCTACTATTAATTAAAAATTAAAGATCATGAATGCTATGCTTTGTTTGATTTGGGTGCTAGTGTTTCCACAATTCCAGAAACTTTATGTGATGTGCTAGGTTTCCGTGAATTTGATGATTGCTCTTTAAATTTGCACCTTGCGGATTCCACCATTAAGAAACCTATGGGAAGGATTAATGATGTTCTTATTGTTGCAAATAGGAATTATGTGCCCGTAGGTTTTATTGTTCTTGATATAGATTGCAATTTTTCATGTCCTATTATTTTTGGTAGACCTTTCCTTAGAACGATTGGTGCAATTATTGATATGAAGGAAGGAAAATTAGATTCAAATTTCCATTAAGGAAAAGGCATGGAACACTTTCCTATAAAGAAAATCAAATTACCTTATTATTCTATTATGAGAGCCACTTATGAATTGAATACCAAAGATGGCAATACTTAGATCTATTCTCGCTTTTATGCCTAGCTAGGGGCGTTAAACGATAGCGCTTGTTGGGAGGCAACCCAATTTTATTTTTGTTCCTTGTTTTTCTGTTCCTGTTTAGTAATAAATAATTTATCTAGCTTCTGTTTAGATGTGGTTTTATGTTTTAATTAGTGTTTGTGCCAAGTAGAACCTATAGGATCATCTTGGGTGATAGTTAATTTGATCCTGCTGAAAAACAGAAACTTTTGCGCGCATGAGAATAATTTTAATAAATCACAGAAACGTCATTTTTAGTTGATTCTTTTTGCATTAGATAAAACGACAAATTTCCTAGGACTTACTATTGTGGTAGGATTTTTAGAGTTACAGAAGTATTCGAAAGTTACAGATTACTACAGATTGTTCTGTTTTTGACAGATTCTGTTTTTCTTGTGTTGTTTGATTACTTTGATGAATCTATGGCTAGTATCGGGGGGGCGTGAACCATATAGAAGTTGGAATACAGTAGGTTTAACACCAATATAAATAAAGAATGAGTTCGTTATAGTACCTTAAAGTGGTGGCTTTTCTTTCTTGCACTAACAGAGCTCATGAGATTTTCTGTTGAGTTGTGTTGTGAAGTTTTCAAGTTTTGGGTAAAGATTTGATGGACTATGGAATAAGGAGTGGCAAGAGCCTAAGCTTGGGGATGCCAATGGCACCCCAAGATAATTCAAGGACAATCAAAAGCCTAAGCTTGGGGATGCCCCGGAAGGCATCCCCTCTTTCATCTTCGTCTATCGGTAACTTTACTTGGATCTATATTTTTATTCACCACATGATATGTGTTTTGCTTGGAGCGTCTTGTATGATATGAGTCTTTTCTTTTGGATTTACCACAATCATCCTTGATGTACACACCTTTTGGGAGAGACACACATTATTCGGAATTTATTAGAATACTCTATGTGCTTCACTTATATCTTTTGAGCTAGCCAGTTTTGCTCTAGTGCTTCACTTATATCTTTTTAGAGCATGACGGTGGCTTTATTTTGTAGAAATTATTTATCTCTCATGCTTCACTTATATTATTTTGAGAGTCTTTTAGAACAGCATGGTATTTTCTATGGTTATAAAATTGGTCCTAGAATGATGGGCATCCAAGTTGGGTATAATAAAAACTATCACAGAAAGTGCATTGAATACTATGATCAATTTGATGCTTCATAATTGTTTTGAGATATAAATGTGGGAATGTTAGAGTTATGCTAGTTGCGTAATTATGAAATTGAGAAATACTTGTGTTGAAGTTGGCAAGTCCCGTAGCATGCACGTATGGCAAAAGTTGTGTAACAAATTTGTTGCATGGGGTGATCTTTTGATTGCCTTCCTTATGTGTGGAGGTCGGGATCACGCGATGGTTAACTCCTACCAACCCTTCCCCTAGGAGCATGCGTAGTAGTACTTTGCTTCGAGGCTAATAAACTTTTGCAATAAGTATATGAGTTCTTTATGACTAATGTGAGTCCATGTATTATACGCACTCTCACCCTTCCACCATTGCTAGCCTCTCTTATGCCGCGCAACTTTCGTCGGTATCATACACCCACCATTTACCTTCCTCAAAACAGCCACCATACCTACCTATTATGGCATTTCCATAGCCATTCCGAGATATATTGCCATGCAATTTTCCACCATTCCGTTTAATATGACACGCTCCATCATTGTCATATTGCTTTTGCATGATCATGTAGTTGACATCATATTTGTGGCAAGGCCACCTTCATAATTCTTTCATACATGTCGTTCTTTATTCATTGCATATCCCGGTACACCGCCGGAGGCATTCACATAGAGTCATATTTTGTTCTAAGTATTGAGTTGTAATTCTTGAGTTGTAAATCAATAAAAGTGTGATGATCTTCATTATTAGAGCATTGTCCCAAGTGAGGAAAGGATGATGGAGACTATGATTCCCCCACAAGTCGGGAGGAGACTCCAGACTTTATAAAAATAAAAGAGGCCAAAGAAGCCCAAACAAAAAAAAGCGGCCAAAGATGCCCACCAAAAAAATGAGAGAAAAAGAGAGAAGGGACAATGTTAATATCCTTTTACACACCTTTGCTCCAAAGTAGCACCATGATCTTCATGATAGAGAGTCTCCTATGTTGTCACTTTCATATACTAGTGGGAATTTTTCATTATAGAACTTGGCTTGTATATTCCAATGATGGGCTTCCTCAAAATGCCCTAGGTCTTCGTGAGCAAGCAAGTTGGATGCACACCCACTTAGTTTCTTTTGTTGAGCTTTCATACATTTATAGCTCTAGTGCATCCGTTGCATGGCAATTCCTACTCACTCACATTGATATCTATTAATGGGCATCTCCATAGCCCGTTGATACGCCTAGTTGATGGGAGACTATCTTCTCCCTTTTTGTCTTCTCCACAACCACCATCCTACTCAACATATAGTGCTATATCAATGGCTTGCGCTCATGTATTGCGTGAGAGTTGAAAAAGCTGAAGCGTGCTACCTCTTAAGCATGCGTTGGTTTTTCCCTTGAAGAGGAAAGGGTGATGCAGCAAAGTAGCAAATTATTTCCCTCAGTTTTTGAGAAACAAGGTGTCAATCCAGTAGGAGGCTCCTCAAAAGTCCCACGCACCTACACAAACAAACAAGAACCTCGCAACCAACGCGATAAAGGGGTTGTCAATCCCTTCATGGTAACTTGCAAAAGTGAGATCTGATAGAGATAATAAGATAAGATAAATATTTTTGGTATTTTTATGATATAGATTGGAAAATAAAAGATGCAAATAAAAGTAGATGGAAAACTTATATGGTAAAAGATAGACCCGGGGGCCATAGGTTTCACTAGTGGCTTCTCTCAAGATAGCATAAGTATTACAGTGGGTGAACAAATTACTGTTGAGCAATTGATAGAAAAGCCCATATTTATGAGATTATCTAGGCATGATCATGTATATAGGCATCACGTCAGTGACACGTAGACCGACTCCTTCCTGCATCTACTACTATTACTCCACACATCGACCGACTCCTGCCTGCATCTAGAGTATTAAGTTCTAGAAGAACAGAGTAACGCATTAAGAAAGATGACATGATGTAGAGGGATAAACTCAAGCAATATGATATAAACCCCATCTTTTTATCCTCGATGGCAACAATACATAATGTCCCTTGCTGCCCCTGCTGTCACTGGGAAAGGACACCGCAAGATTGAACCCAAAGCTAAGCACTTCTCCCATTGCAAGAAAGATCAATCTAGTAGGCCAAACCAAACTGATAATTTGAAGAGACTTGCAAAGATAACAAATCACACATAAAAGAAATCAGAGAAGATTGAATTATTTCTCATAGATAAACTTGATCATAAAACCACAATTCATCGGATCTCTACAAACACACCGCAAAAAGAGTTACATCAAATAGATCTCTAAGAAGATCGAGGAGAACTTTGTATTGAGATTCAAAGAGAGAGAAGAAGCCATCTAGCTAATAACTATGGACCCGAAGGTCTATGGTAAACTACTCACAACTCATCGGAGAGGCCTTGGAGATGATGTAGAGGCCCTCCGTGGTCGATTCCCCCTCCGGTGGAGCGCCGGTGAAGGCTCCAAGATGGGATCTCGCGGATACAGAAGGTTGCAGTGGTGGAATTACGTTTTCATGGTGCTACTCGATGGTTTCAGGGTACGGGAGTATATATAGGAGGAAGAAGTATGTCGGTCGATGCTCGAGGGGCCCACGAGAGTGGGGGGGGCGCCCACCCCCAGGGGGCAGGCCGGGCACCCTCGTGGCCGCCTCGTTTGTTGCTTGACGTCCACTCCAAGTCTCCTGGTTTGCATTTGTTCCAAAAAGATCGCTCCCGAAGGTTTCATCCCATTTGGACTCCGTTTGATATTCCTTTTCTTCGAAACACTGAAATAGGCAAAAAAACAGCAATTCGGGTTGGGCCTCCGGTTAGTAGGTTAGTCCCAAAAATGATATAAAAGTGTAAAGTAAAGCCCATAAACATCCAAAACGAATAATATAATAGCATGGAACGATAAAAAACTATAGATACATTGGAGACGTATCAAAGCGCGTTAAATAGTATGAACCAATTGCTTGGTTGAAACCGGGGTTGTGCATGATGGGAGTATTTTGTGACGAAAATGAAGCATAGCCTAACTATATGATTTTGTAGGGATAAGCTTTCTTTGGCTATGCTATTTTGATAAGATATGATTACTTGTTAGTATGCTTGAAGTATTAATATTTTTATGTCAACATGAACTTTTATTTTGAATCCTTTGGATATGAATATTCAGGCCACAATAAAGAAAATTACATTGAGAAATATGCTAGGTAGCATTCCACATCAAAAATTCTATTTTTATCATTTACCTACTTGAGGACGAGCAGGAATTAAGCTTGGGGATGCTTGATACGTCTCCAACGTATCTATAATTTTTTATTGTTCCATGCTATTATATTACCCGTTTTGGATGTTTATGGGCTTTACTATACACTTCTATATCATTTTTGGGACTAACCTACTAACCGGAGGCCTAGCCCAAATTGTTGTTTTTTGCCTATTTCAGTGTTTTAAAGAAAAGGAATATCAAACGGAGTCCAAACGGAATGAAACCTTCAGGAGAGATCTTTTTGGAACAAACGCAATCCAGGAGACTTGGAGTGGAGGTTAAGAAACACACGAGGAAGCCACAAGGCAGGAGGGCGCGCCCTAGGGGGTGGGCGCCCCCCCCCCCCACCCTCGTGGGCCCCTCGTGGCTCCCCTAACCGACTTCTTTCGCCTATATATATTCACGCACCCCGAAAACATCCAGGAGCACCACGAAACCCTATTTCCACGGCCGCAACCTTCTGTCCCCGCGAGATCCGATCTTGGAGCCTTTTTCGGTGCTCCGCCGGAGGGGGAATCGATCACGGAGGGCTTCTACATCAACACCATAGCCTCTCCGTTGATTTGTGAGTAGTTTACCACAGACCTTCAGGTACATAGTTATTAGCTAGACGACTTCTTATCTCTCTTTGAATCTCAATACAATGTTCTCCTTGATCTTCTTGGAGATCTATTCGATGCAACTCTTTTTGCGATGTGTTTGTCGAGATCTGATGAATTGTGGGTTTATGATCAAGTTTATCTATGAGAATATTTGAATCTCCTTTGAATTCTTTTATGTATGATTGGTTATCTTTGCAAGTCTCTTCGAATTGTCAGTTTGGTTTGGCCTACTAGATTGATCTTTCTTGCAATGGGAGAAGTGGTTAGCTTTGCGTTCAATCTTGCGGTGTCCTTTTCCCAGTGATAGCAGGGGCAGCAAGGCACATATTGTATTGTTGCCATCGAGGATAAAAAGATGGGGTTTATATCATATTGCTTGAGTTTATCCCTCTACATCATGTCATCTTGCCTAATGTGTTACTCTGTTCTTATGAACTTAATACTCTAGATGCATGCTGGATAGAGGTCGATGTGTGGAGTAATAGTAGTAGATGCAGAATCGTTTCGATCTACTTGTCGCGGACGTGATGCCTATATACATGATCATGCCTACATATTCTCATAACTATGCACTTTTCTATCAATTGCTCGATAGTAATTTGTTCACCCACTGTAATACTTATGCTATCTCTAGAGAAGCCACTAGTGAAACCTATGGCCCCCGGGTCTATTTTCTATCATATAAGTTTCTGATCTATCTTATTTTTCAATATTTACTTTCCAATCTATATCATAAAAATACCAAAAATATTTATCTTATTATTATCTCTATCAGATCTCACTTTCGCAAGTGGCCGTGAAGGGATTGACAACCCCTTTATTGCGTTGGTTGTGAGGTTCTTGTTTGTTTGTGTAGGTACGAGGGACCTGCGTGTAGCCTCCTACTGGATTGATACCTTGGTTCTCAAAAACTGAGGGAAATAGTTACGCTAGTTTACTGCATCACCATTTCCTCTTCAAGGGAAAACCAACGTGGTGCTTAAGAGGTAGCAAGCAACAACTTGCTTGCTGTTCTTCTTGAAGTCCCCTTATTCCCTTTTCCCTTCTTCTTGAACCTAGTGGTCTTGTTAACCATCAACACTTGATGCTCCTTCTTGATTTCTACCTCCGCATCCTTTAGCATCGCGAAGACCTCGGGAATTGTCTTATCCATCCCTTGCATATTATAGTTCATCACGAAGATTTTGTAGCTTGGTGGCAGTGATTGAAGAACTCTATCAATGACACTATCAACAGGAAGATTAACTCCCAGTTGAGTCAAGTGGTTGTGGTACCCAGACATTCTGAGTATATGTTCACTGACAGAGCTATTCTCCTCCATTTTGCAGCAGTAGAACTTATTGGAGACTTCATATCTCTCAATCCGGGCATTTGCTTGAAATATTAACTTCAACTCTTGGAACATCTCATATGCTCCATGACGTTCAAAATGTCATTGAAGTCCCGGTTCTAAGACGTAAAGCATGGCACACTGAACTATCGAGTAGTCATCAACACGCGACTGCCAAGCATTCACAATGTCTACAGTTGCTGGCACGGGTGGTACACCTAGCAGTGCTTCCAAGACGTAATTCTTCTATGCAGCAATGAGGATAATCCTCAAGTTACGGACCCAGTCCATGTAATTGCTACCATCATCTTTCAACTTAGCTTTCTCTAGGACTGCATTAAAATTCAAAGGAACGGTAGCACGGGCCATTGATCTACAACAACATAGACATGCAAAATACTATCAGTTACTAAGTTCATGATAAATTAAAGTTCAATTAATCATGTTACTTAAGAACTCCCACTTAGATAGGCATCCCTCCAGTCATCTAAATGATCACGTGATCCATATCAACTAAACCATGTCCAATCATCACGTGAGATGGAGTAGTTTTCAATGGTGAACATCACTATGTTGATCATATCTACTATATGATTCACGCTCGACCTTTCGGTCTCAATGTTCTGAGGCCATATCTGCATATGCTAGGCTCGTCAAGTTTAACCCGAGTATTCTGCGTGTGCAAAACTGGCTTGCACTCGTTGTATGTGAACGTAGAGCTTATCACACCCGATCATTATGTGGTGTCTTGGCACGACGAACTGTAGCAATGGTGCATACTCAGGGAGAACACTTACACCTTGAAATTTAGTGAGAGATCATCTTATAATGCTACCGCTGTACTAAGCAAAATAAGATGCATAAATGATAAACATCACATGCAATCAAAATAAGTGATACGATATGGCCATCATCATCTTGTGCCTTTGATCTCCATCTCCAAACCACCGTCGTGATCACCATTGTCACCGGCTTGACACCTTGATCTCCATCGTAGCAGCGTTGTTGTCTCGCCAACTATTGCTTCTGCAACTATTGCTACCTCTTAGTGATAAGGTAAAGCAATTACATGGCGATTGCATTTCATACAATAATGCGACAACCATAGGGCTCCTGCCAGTTGCTGATAACTTATACAAAACATGATCATCTCATACAACAATTTATATATCATCATGTCTTGACCATATCACATCACAACAAGCCCTGCAAAAAAAAGTTAGATGTCCTATACTTTTGTTGCAAGTTTTACGTGGCTGCTACGGGCTTCTAGCAAGAACCGTTCTTACCTACACATCAAACCACAATGATTTTTCATCAAGTGTGCTATTTTAACCTTCAACAAGGACCAGGAGTAGTCAAACTCGATTCAACTAAAGTTGGAGAAACAGACACCCGCTAGCCACCTGTGTGCGAAGCACATTGGTAGAACCAGTCTCATGAATACGGTCATGTAATGTCGGTTCGGGCGGCTTCATCCAACAATACCACCAAATCAAAGTAAGACGTTCCTGGTAAGCAGTAGGACTATTATCTCCCACAACTCATTGTGTTCTACTCGTACATATAACATGTACGCATAGACCTAGCTCGGATGCCACTGTTGGGGAATGCAGTATTTCAAAAAAAATACCTACAATCATGCAAGATCTATCTAGGAGATGCATAGCAACGAGTGGGGAGAGTGTGTCCACGTACCCTCGTAGACCGAAAGCGGAAGCGTTTAGTAACGCGGTTGATGTAGTCGAACGTCTTCGCGATCCAACCGATCCAAGTACCAAATGTACGGCACCTCCGCGTTCAGCACACATTCAGCTCGATGACGTCCCTCAATCTCTTGATCCAGTTGAGGACGAGGGAGAGTTCCGTCAGCACGATGGCATGGCGACGGTGATGATGAAGTTACCGGCGCAGGGCTTCACCTAAGAACTACGACGATATGACCGAGGTGTGTAACTGTGGAGGGGGGCACCTCACACGGTTAAGAGAAACTTGTGGGTTTTCGGGGTGCCCCTTCCCATGTATATAAAGGAGGGGAGGAGGAGGAGGCCAGCCAAGGGGGGCGCGCGCCATGGGGAGTCCAACTAGGATTCCCAATCCTAGTTGGAGTCCCCTTCCTTCCAAGAGAGGGAGAAGGAGGGAAAGAGGGAGAGGGGAGAAGGAAAGAGGGGGTGCCGCCCCCCTCCCTAGTCCAATTCTGACTAGCCATGGGGGTGGCGCGCGGCCTCCCTTGTGGCATTTCTCTCCTTTCCAATAAGGCCCATCAAG